>NC_064817.1:119693492-119881517 GCF_023721935.1 Panthera uncia | reverse complement strand
CTATCTCTATCTCTATCTCTATCTCTATCTCTATCTCTATCTCTATCATCATCTATCTATATCTATCTTTAAAATTCTGTAGCACCTGTAGTGATAATCAACTTTCCATTCTTAATATTGGTCATTTTTATTTTTTACCCTTTTTTTTTTGATCTGCCTTACAAGGGATTCATCTATTTATTTTTTCAAAGAACTGCCTTCATCTTTATTGGTTTTTTCTTCATTCCTCTTTCTATTGTATTTCATTGATTTCAGCTTTTATATTTATTATTTCCTCTCATTTATTTTCATTTTTTTCCTTTTCTAATATATAATATTAGGGCTAAACACTGATTTAGCTGCATCCCCTGAATTTTAAAATGTATCTTCATTATTATATATATTTAATGTAAAATATTTTCCAACATGTTTTCTTTTCTTTTTGATCCATGAATGGTTTAGAAGTTTATTGTTTAATTTACATGGAGTTGGTGATTTTCTTATTGTTTTGAAACTTATTTTTAGCTTTATTTCATTATGGCCAGAGAATAAACTCTAAATGATTTAAATATTGTAAAATCTAAGGTAAATGCACAGACAAATATAATATCTTAGAGGATGTTATGCTAAGTGAAATAAGTCAGAGAAAGACAAATAATATATGTTCTCACTTATAAGTGAAAAGTAAAAAATGCAAACTTATAGAAATAGTAGAATGGTAGTTTCCAGGGGTTGGGTAGGGTAGGAAAAATGGAAAGATGTTTGTCAAAGCATACAAACTTCCAGTTACTAAGATGAGTAAGTTCTGGAAGTGTAATGTATAATTAACAGTACAGTATTATATACTTGAAAGTTATTAAAAGAGAAGAACTTAGATGTTATCACCCCCATCACACACACAAAAGAGGTAATTATGTGATGGCATGGAAGTGTTAACTAACCTTATAGTGGTAATCATTTTGCAATATATACATGTATCAGATCATCACATTTTGCAGCCTAAACTTATATATGTTATATATCAAAAATATCTTAAATTGGAACAAATTCTGATTGATACATATATTTCTCCTTTCAGTTTTTATTTTACAGATATAAATGCAAGATATAGACTTCACAGAGATTACTATTGTAATATTTTCCTGTTTGATTAACTCCTTTATCATTATGTCGGAAGTCCCTCTAGTTTTTCAATAATGCTTTTTGCCCTAGAATCTATGCACCCTGACTATAATCAGTATAGCTACACTGCTATTTTGGGGAGGAGGGAGAGTTAGTATTTGCATTATATATCCTTGTCCATTCTTTGTTTTCAAAGTTTATGTATCCTTATATTTAAATGTTTCACATGTTAGCAGCTGATAGTTGAGTTTTGTTGTTTTATCCAGTTTGAAAATCTTAGTCTTTTACCTGGAGTATTTAGCTTATTTAAATTTAAAATAATTTACTGAAAGATCATTTATACTACCTTAATTTTTTTTTACTTGCCCAACTTCTTTTTTTTAATTGAAGAATAGTTGATGCACAATATTACATTAGTTTCAGGTGTACAACATAGTGATTAAACTTCTCTGTATGTTACGCTATGCTCACCACAATTCTAGCTACCATCTGTCACCATTTGCTATTATAATATCATTGACTAAATTCCCTATGCTGTACCTTTTGTCCTGTTATTTATTCATTACATAACTGGAAGCCTATTTCTTCCACTGCCCTTCACCCATTTTCTCCCCCACCCTGCCGCCCAGGAAACCATTGTTCCATATATTTATGGATCTATTTCTGCTTTTTGTTTATTTATCCATTTGTTTTGCTTTTTATATTTCAGATAGTAGTTAAATCATATGGTATTTATTTTTCTCTGTCTGACTCATTTCACTTAGCATAATACCCTCTATCTCCATCCATGTTGTTGCAAATTCTAGTTGCCCACATTCTTATGTTCCTTTTTGTCTTAGTTCTTACCTTTATTGGAGTAATAAAATATTTATATCAATTTGCATATGTATATATTCATACATATGTACACAAACATCTAGTAAATTTTGTTTATATTTTTAAGTTGTGAAATTTATTGGCACTTCTTTCTTTCTTTCTTTCTTTCTTTCTTTCTTTCTTTCTTTCAATTTTATTTTTTTAATTTACATCCAAATTAGCGTATAGTGCAACAATGATTTCAGGAGTAGATTCCTTAATGCCCATTACCCATTTAGCCCATTCCCCCTCCCACAACCCCTCCAGTAACCCTCTGTTTGTTCTCCATATTTATGAGTCTCTTACACTTTGTCCCCCTCCCTGTTTTTATATTATTTTTGTTTCCCTTCCCTTATGTTAATTGGTTTTGTCTCTTAAAATGCTCATATGAGTAAAGTCATATGATATTTGTCTTTCTCTGACTAATTTCACTTAGCATAATACCCTCCAGTACCATCCACGTAGTTGCAAATGGCAAGATTTCATTCTTTTTGATTGCTGAGTAATACTCCATTGTGTGTATGTGTATATATACCACATCTTCTTTATCCATTCATCCATCAATGGACATTTGGGCTCTTTCCATACTTTGCCTATTGTTGATAGTGTTGCTATAAACATTGGGGTGCATGTGTCCTTCGAAACAGCACACCTGTATCCTTTGGATTAATACCTAGTAGTGCAATTGCTGGGTTGTAGGGTAGTTCTATTTTTAGTTTCTTGAGGAACCTCCATACTGTTTCCAGGGTGGCTGCACCAGCTTGCTTTCCCACCAACAATGCAAAGGAGATCCTCTTCACATTCTTGCCAAATTCTGTTGTTGTCTGAGTTGTTAATGTTAGCCATTCTGACAGGTGTGAGGTGGTATCTCATTGTGGTTTTGGTTTGTATTTCCCTGATGAGTGATGTTGAGCATTTTTTCATGTGTCGGTTGGCCATCTGGATGTCTTCTTTGGAGAAGTGTCTATTCATGTCTTTTTCCCATTTCTTCACTGCATTCTTTGCTTTTTGGGTGATGAATTTGATAAGTTCTTTGTAGATATTGGATACTATTTGCATACTAACCCTTTATCTGATATGTCATTTGCAAATCTCTCATTCTGTCAGTTGCCTTTTAGTTTTGCTGATTGTTTCCTTCGCTGTGCAGAAGGTTTTATTTTCATGAGGTCCCAGTAGTTCATTTTTACTTTTGTTTCCTTTGCCTCCGGAGACGTGTTGCATAAGAAGTTGCTGCGGCCAAGATCAAAGAGGTTTTTGCCTGCTTTCTCCTCAAGGATTTTGATGGCTTCCTGTATTACATTTAGGTTTTTCATCCATGTTGAGTTTATTTTTGTGTATGGTGTAAGAAAGTGGTACGGGCTTATTCTTCTGCATGTTGCTGTTCAGTTTTCCCAGCACCACTTGCTGAAGAGACTGTCTTAATTCCATTGGATATTCTTTCCTGCTTTGTCAAAGATGAGTTGGCCATACATTTGTGGGTCCATGTCTGGATTCTCTATTCTGTTCCATTGATGAGTGTCTGTTCTTGTGCCTGTACCATACTGTCTTGATGATTACAGCTTTGTAGTACAGCTTGAAGTCTGGGATTGTGATGCCTCCTGCTTTGGTTTTCTTTTTCAAGATTGCTTTGGCTATTCCGGGTCTTTTCTGGTTCCATACAAATATTAGGATTATTTGTTATAGCTCTATGAAGAATGCTGGTGTTATTTTGATAAGGATCACATTGACTATGTAGATTGCTTTGGGTAGTATTGACATTTTAACAATATTTTTTTCTTCCTATCCAGGAGCATGGAATATTTTTCCATTTTTTTGTGTCTTCCTCAATTTCTTTCATAAACTTTCTATAGTTTTCAGCATATAGATTTTCACCTCTTTGGTTACATTTATTCCTAAGTCTGTTATGGGTTTTGATGCAAATGTAAATGGGATCGATTCCTTTATTTCTCTTTCTGCTGCTTCATTGTTGGTGTATAGGAATGCAACTGATTTCTGTTCATTGATTTTATATCCTGCAACTTTGCTGAATTCATGAATCAGTTCTAGCAGTTTTTTGGTGGAATCTTTTGGGTTTTCCATATAGAGTATCATGTCATCTGCAAAGAGTGAAAGTTTGACTTCTTCCTGGCCGATTTGGATGCGTTTTATTTCTTTGTGTTGTTTGATTGAAGAGGTTAAGACTTCCAATACTATGTTGAATAACAGTGGTGAGAGTGGACATCCCTGTCTTGTTCCTGATTTTAGGGGGAAAGCTCTCATATTTTCCCCATTAAGGATGATATTAGCATTGGGTCTTTCGTATATGGCTTTTATGATCTCAAGGTATGCTCCTTCTATCCCTACATTCTTGAAGGGTTTTATCAATAAAGTATGCTGTATTTTTTCAAGTGCTTTCTCTGAATCTATTGAGGGGATCATATGTTCTTGTCCTTTCTTTTTTATTGATGTGATGAATCACGTTAATTGTTTTGTGGATATGAACCAGCCCTGCATCCCAGCTATAAATCCCACTTGGTCGTGGTGAACATTTTTTAAAATGTATTGTTGGATCCGGTTGGCTATTATCTGGTTGGGGATTTTTGCATCCATGTTCATCAGGGAAATATAGTTCTCCTTTTTAGTGGGGTCTTTGTCTGGTTTTGGAATCAAGGTAATGCTTGCTTCATAGAAAGTGTTTGGAAGTTTTCTTTCCATTTCTATTTTTTGGAACAGCTTCAAGAGAATAGGTGTTAACTCTTCCATAATTGTTTGGTAGAATTTCTCTGGAAAGCCATCTGGCCCTGGACTCTTGTTTTTTGGAGAGTTTTGATTACTAATTCAATTTCCTTACTGGTTATGGGTCTATTCAAATTTTCTATTTCTTCCTCTTTCTGTTTAGGTAGTGTATATGTGTCTAGGAATTTGTTCCTTTCTTCCAGATTGCCCATTTTATTGGCATATAATTGCTCATAATATTCTCTCGTTATTGTTTTTATTTCTGCTGTGTTGGTTGTGATCTCTCCTCTTTCATTCTTGATTTTATTTATTTGGGTCCTTTCCTTTTTCTTTTTTGATCAACCTGGCTAGTGGTTTATCAATTTTGTTAATGCTTTCAAAGAACCAGCTTCTGGTTTCATTGATCTGTTCTGTTGTTGTTGTTGTTTTCTGGTTTCGATAGAATTAATTTCTTCTCTAATCTTTATTATTTCCTGTCTTCTGCTGGTTTTGGGTTTTATTTGCTGTTCTTTTTCCAGCTCCTTAAGACATAAGGTTAGGTTGTGTATCGGAGATCTTTCTTCCTTCTTTAGGAAGGCCTGGATCACTACATACTTTCCTCTTATGACTGCCTTTGCTGCATCCCAGAGGTTTTGGGTTGTGGTGTTATCATTTTCATAGGCTTCCGTATACTTTTTAATTTCCTCTTTAACTTCTTGGTTAACCAATTCATTCTTTACTAGGATGTTCTTCAGTCTCCAAATATTTGTTACATTTCCAATTTTTTTTCTTGTGGTTGATATCGAGTTTCATAGCAATGTGGTCTGAAAATATGCACGGTATGATCTTGATCTTTTTGTACTTGCTGAGGCCTGATTTGTGTCCCAGTATGTGGTCTATTCTGGAGAACGTTCCATGTGTATTGGGGAAGAATGTATATTCTCTGCTTTAGGACACAATATTCTGAATATATCTGTTAAGTACATCTGGTCCAGTGTGTCATTCAAAGCCATTGTTTCCTTATGGATTTTCTGATTAGATGTTCTGTCAACTGTTTTAAGTGGAGTGTTCAAGTCCCCTATTATGGTATTATTATCAATGAGTTTATGTTTGTGGTTAATTTATTTATATATTTGGGTGTTCCCACTTTGGTGCACAAATGTTTACAATTGTTAGGTCTTCTTGGTGAATATACCTCTTAATTATGATATAATGCCCTTTTTCATCTCTTGCTACAGCCTTTATTTTAAAGCCTTGATTTTCTGGTATAAGTATGGCTACTCCGGCTTTCTCTTGTTGACCATTAGCATGATAGATGGTGCTCCATCCCCTTCCTTTCAATGTGAAAGTGTCCTTAGGTCTAAAGTGGGTCTTTTGTAAACGGCATATAGATGGATCTTGTTTTCTTATCCATTCTGTTACCCTATGTCTTTTGATTGGAGCATTGAGTCCATTGACATTTAGAGTGAGTACTGAAAGATATGAATTTATTGCTATTATGATGCTTTTATAGTTGGAGTTTCTGGTGATGTTCTCTGGTCCTTTCTAGTCTTTGTTGCTTTGTGTATGTATGTATGTATGTATTATTCCATCTTTTCTCCCCTCAGAGAGTCCCCCTTAAAATTTCTTGCAGGGCTGGTTTAGTGCTCACAAACTCCTTTAATTTATGTTTGTCTGGGAAACTTTTAATCTCTCCATTTCGAATGACAGCCTTACTTAAAAAACAATCCTTGGTTGCATATTTTTTGGATTCAGCATATTGAATATATCCTGCCACTCCTTTCTGGCCTGCCAAGTTTCTGGGGGTAGGTCTGATGCAAACCTGATCTCTATCCCCATGTATGTTAATGACTTTCCCCCCCATTGCTTCTTTCATGATTCTTTCCTTGCCTGAGTATTTTGTGAATTTGACTATGATATGCCTTGTTGATGGTCGGTTTTTGTTGAATCTAATGGAAGTCCTCTATGCTTCCTGGAACTTAATGTCTATGTCTTCCCCAAGGTTAGGAAAGTTTCCCACTATGATTTGCTCACATAACCCTTCTACCCCTTTTTCTCTCTCTTCCTCTTCTTGGACCCCTGCGATTCTGATGTTCCTTTTGAATGAGTCACTGATTTCTTTAATTCTTAAATCGTGTTCTTTTGCCTTAGTCTCCCACTTTTTTTCTGCTTCATTATTCTCCATAAGTTTGTCCTCTATATCACTGATTCTCTGTTCTGCCTCATCCATCCTTGCCGCTGCAGCATCCATTTGTGATTGCAGCTCAGTTATAGGATTTTTTTTCATTCTGACTAGTTTTTACTTGTTTGATCTCCACAGAAAGGGATTCCAATCTATTTTTGACTCCAGCTAATATTCTTATTATCGTGATTCTAAAATATGGTTCAGACATCTTGTTTGTATCTCTGTTGGTTAAATCCCTGGCTGTCGTTTCTTCGTGCTCTTTCTTTTGGGGTGAATTCCTTTGTTTTGTCATTTTGAAGGGAGAAAAGGAATTAATGAGGTAGAAAAAACTAAAATTTAAAAAACTTAAAAAAGTATTAAAATTGAGAAATTAAACACACACACAAATAAAAAAATCGAATAAATGATGCTAGATCCTAGGTGTGTTTTGGTCTGGGTGTTGAAAGTGGCTTGATAAATTAGAGAAAAAAAGGGGAAAGAAGAAAAAAAAGGAAATTGAGAATTTGAAAAATGAATACACTGAAGTAGACTGAAATGAAATGATGGACATAAACTAGAATTTAAAAAAAAATTACACAAAAGTAAAGGATATAGTAGAAAAAATTAAGATTTTCAATAAAAATTGAAAATAAAAATGAATTTTTCTCTTTCTATATTCAATAAAAAGAAAAGAAATGAAAAGGAGAAATAAAGAAAAAAGAAAAAAAAAGAAAATTGAATAGATGGACCTGCTGACAGACTGAAATACGATGAAATTACTTCTGTTTTCCCCTAGAAGTCAGGCTATGAAGCACTTTATAGTCCATAAACTAAGCAGGCGGTGAGACTTCTGTTCTTGAAGAGCAATCTTGGTCTAGTTGGGTGGTACTTAGTGTAACGGCTCTGTTCTCCACTAGATGGTGCTGCTAGCCTACTGGGGTGGATTGTTGTGGTGCTTGTAGGTGCGTATGTGCATGTGCGGCAGTGGTGAAAATGGGGGCACCCAGCTATCCAGTCTCTGATATCAGAACTCTGTTCTCCCCGATCAGCAATTGCACACCCATCCCTTATCTTCAGCTTTCATCCACTCCCCACTTTTACACTGTCCGTGACTGAGCCCCAGGTAGTACCTCTCTCCCATGTTTTGTCTCAGATGTGACTGTTTTCCCCAACTGGCCCCTTACTTCTGAAGGACTTCAGCTTTGACCTGTTCTGCCCCTCTGTTGGAGGGTCTCACTGAGCAATGGCCGAATACCAGCTGCACCCAGGAAATTTCACATTACTGTGCTGCTGCCGAAGCCCAGAGAGTGTGACTAGGTGCCAGCCCACCCCAGAAAAAGTTCACGAGATAGTGTAACAGCAGCGTTTCAGGAATTATGTAACATCACAACACACATCTGGCACCAGGTTCACCCTTAACAACCTTGTTCCAGTCCCAGTGAATGTGGCTGTTCTCTGGGGTCTTCTGGGTCCAGGTTCCCTCACAGCCTCTACCAAGTGTCCTTCCAGCAGTGGAACCACTTATCCCCATGTGGTCTGAGCACCTCACAGACCCCACTCTGCTCCTGGGGATTCACCCTTCCCATCAGAGCACAGCCAGCTGCAGAGTTGCAGTCTCTGTGCTCCCCGTTTACAGTCTTAATGGAATTTAAAGCCTCTCCTTTCTCCCTTTTTAGTGCAGTCCCTGTAGCTGTTTCCAATTTTCTGTTTTCTCTACAGCTGCTTTTGGGGTGGGATGCTTTTCCCATATTTTCCCCCAGGTCTCCATCCTCTCTCCACCTGCAAAAGCACCTTCCTGCCCTGATGGCTTCTCTCTCCCCCAGTTCACCTCTCTGGGTCGTGTACCTGCTGAATTCTGTGGTTCAGGTTGTGCAAATTGTTGTGCTAATCCTCAGATCAGTTTTCTAGGTGTGCAGGGTGGGTTAGTGTTGGTCTTGCTGTATTTCATGGATGTGAGACACACAAAAAACTTCCATGCTCTTCTACCATCTTGGCTCCCTCCACTGTTTATACATTTTATGTTATAAAAGAACCTAAGAATATTAAGATAATATTATCTTCCACAAGAGATGTTTTACCCTTTCTTCTTATAGGCAAGAGGCTGATCAATTCAATACAGTGAGTGATCTGATTTGAGACTTGATAGCATTTTTAGTTAAGACTCAATCTATTTCCCATTCTGTGGCCCTCCAAGGTTTTTAAGTAAGATCCCTGTTGGTCTTTGTCTCCTCAATGCTGAAATAGAGCAAGAGATTCTGTTCTACTAGTCAAATATTATCAGCTTATTGTTTAGCCTTCCACTTTTAAACATCTTCAAAATTTTTCAAGTGCTTTAGAGAGAAACTGTGTGAAGTCACTCTAATTTCCAATGTTGTTACTCCAACCCCATTTTAACTCCAGTGTTTCTTCTGGCTACACTGTTTCCCTGTAGTGACATTCTTCCAGGGGCCAGGCATGGATTTTCAATCTTTTTCTGTACCTAGAAACCTTGGGTGAAAAATGGATGTAGACCTTTTATAAGTCTTTCAAAGTCTTGCCTCTTTTGCTTTTGGTCCTCTCATCCCTTGTGAGTCTTTGTTTCCTCAGTACTACAAGACTATAGGATATTTTACCATATTTTTTAGATGTTTTGGACTGCTCTTTCAGCCTTTTGTGCAGCCTCAGAATTCAACAAATATTCTATGGGAGGAACATTGGCAAATTTCAAATTCTACTATACCAGTCTCATGTATTTCCTAAAAGCTTTGGTAGTTTCTAAACAGTGAGCCTTTATCAGAACTATACCCACTATATTGGACTCTAGGAACTACCTAGGATTAGAAAATGCTTCCAGGAAGAAAAACAATTGCACATTCTCATCACACAGTTCACATCCTAATGATTTTCCTCTCTTTGAATTGGTATACCTAGTAAACTATGCAAAGTTGACTTGTACAAAGGAAGAAGACCCATGCCAGAAGGAAGAAATTTTCAATAATTAGAATGGTTTAAGTTGCTGAATTTTATTTTTATTTTTTAGATAGTTTTTGTCAGGTTAGCTAATGTACAGTGTATACAGTGTAGTCTTGGCTTTGAGAGTAGACTCCCTTGGCTCTTCCCTTACTTACAACACCCAGTGCTCATCCCAACAGGTGCCCTTCTTAATGCCAATCTCCCATTTTCTTCACCCCCCCCCCAAACACTGACCCCCCATCAACCCTCAGTTTGTCCTCTGTATTTAAGAGTCTCTTATGGTTTGCCTCCTTTTGTTTGTAACTTATTTTTCCTTCCCTTCCCCTATGGTGTTCTGTGAAGTTTTTCAAATCCCACATATGAGTGAAAACATATGATATCTGTCTTTCTCTGACTGACTTATTTCACTTTAAGTTGCTGAATTTTAGTTCCAGAGCTTCCAAAGAGAATATCTGACAATAAATTTTTTAAATGAGAAGCAAGATAATGTTTGTGGGTGAAACAGAAAGAATTCTAAGGGCTTATGCCATGCTCATAGTAGGACAGCTTCTGTCCACTCTGAACTCTCCCTTGACATGGATGTCTTCCCCTCCAAACAGGAATTGCACCAGAGAACATTAGCTTTTTAATCAGACAGAACAAGAGGTCAGTCCTATCTCTGCCAGTTGTTCTAGCTATGTGAGCATGTAGCACTTTATTACCTTCCTCAAGACTTTTTCTCATCTTTAAAAACAGAGTTGAGATATGTATTTTGTCATGTTGTTCTGGGGATTAAGAAAACAAATTACATAAATCACCAGGCAAATTCAATGAGTGTGAGTTAGTTTTGTTCCTTTTTTTCCACCTAAGCACTGTGAAGGAAGGTGCTTGGGAGGTGCTTTCTGGGAGTGAAATAATGAACACAAGGTGGACAGAAAGGGTAAAACCTCTCCCAAGTGGCAATTTTAATATAACATTCTTTTGGGGAAATATCTTCCATTCTCCACCAGGACAAGGGAAAGAAGGAATGAATTAATGGGTATAAATATTCTCTCCTCATGCATTATGAAGAGAGAAGTCATATAAATCACATATCTGGCAGAGTAATGTCCATAGTATTAGATGGCAAGGAGCAGCACATAAATTATTTTCAAATTGAAAGATAGATAGACCTTGTGTATAACCAAGACAGTTTTTAAATTAAGAACATAGCTACAACATTTTGAGTTTTAGAAAAAGGGAGTTAAATAGAAAATGTATATATGCACGCTATTGAGCTCAATAAATCTTTATTTAGTCATTAAAATTTTCCCTGAGAAGAACCCCATCAACCAAGTTTAGAATTGGTGTGTAATGACTAAATAAAGATTTATTGAATATTAATTAGATTTATATTAAAAGCAAAGGGTAAGTTCCTTCTTGAGAGGACTCCATATTATTATTGGTCATAGGATCTCAGGATGTTGGAGTGGTGGGAATAGTCTTGGACTGAGAGCCACCAATAGCTTATTAACTTTGAGGAAACCCATTTCTGTCCTTTTACTTGATGATATGTAAATAAGTTTAGATTCCAGCTTTTTATTCTTCTGTTTGATGATTGTAAAGTGCTACATCTATTGTAGGGGAACCTGGGTGACCCAGTCAGTTAAGCGTCTGACTTTGGCTCAGGTCACAATCCTGTGATCTGTAGGCTTGAACCCCACATCGGGCTCTGTGCTGACAGCTCAGAGCCTGGAGCCTACTTTGGATTCTGTGTCTCCCTCTCTCTCTGCCCCTCCCCTACTCTCTCTCTCTGTCTCATTAAAAAATAAACATTAAAAGAAAAAGGAAGACTTTGCAGAACCTATGTCTTTAAAAATTTTTAAAAATAAAGTGCTGCATCTATTGTCTTACTGCCATCCAAGTCTTGGCCTACTGTGTATCCTTTCCTGGCCCCCTAGTGTGCAATGACTGGATAGTATGAAATCAAGTGTGACACCTGGTCTTTACTTTACCAAGGATGACATCTTATATATGCCTGGGTGAACACCATCACCTAGTTTCAGTTCATTACTGCATCACTCTATATTTCACAAACATTGTTGTTGAAATGCCTGTTCAATCATGAAATGTCTGTAAGCTGGTTAGTGTGGCAAAGAGTGTTATCTCTTGCAGGGACTTCCAACTTTTTCTGGACCAACCTCTTTTCCAGTATAATAATACCTTTTATAGAAACTCTAATGTTTAGCTGTCTAGATTCTATTTGAATATCTCTAGTAAATGAGGTAGTATTCCCACTTTAAACCTTTGTAGGGAGGGGTACCTACGTGGCTCAGTTGGTTGAGCATCCAACTTCAGTTCAGGTCATGATCTCATGGTTCATGAGTTCGAGCCCCACATCAGGCTCTGTGCTGACAGCTCAGAGCCTGGAGCCTGCTTCAGATTCTGTGTCTCCCTCTCTCTCTTCCCCTCCCCCACTTGTGTGCTCACACTCTCTCTCTCTCTCTCAGAAAAAATGAATAAACATTAAAACAATTTAAACTTTTGTAGGGAGTTCTTTACATTGTTGGGCAGTTTTAAACAGAAAATTATTCCTTATTTTCAGGGAGTTGACTCTTACTGCCTTCTAAAGTCTATTTCCCTTTTCACATGATGAGCCTCTGGATTTTTGAAGGAAATCTATCTTCAGTGTCTTCATGTATCCTTTGTTTTATCTCATTTCAAGACCTTCACAAATCCTGATTAGTGCTCCTGTTAGCATTTTTCAAACTCTATGCCACCAAATATTAATATCCTGTGAGAAATCAGTAAGTTACCTGGTATTTTTATTTTTTATTTTTTTCATTCATAATTGTTTTATTACTTTTTATATAGGAGTTTATACAAGAAATATAAACTTTTGGCTGTATAAATCATCAAAGTTAGGAAAGCATTTGACTCTGGAGATTGCTGATGATAACAAGTTTTTTCCTAAACAGTCAAAGAATATTTCCAAAGGAAATCAATATTTCCTGTATCTTTGGTTGCCAATGTCAGGTATATAGTACCAGAATCAAACCATTGTGTATTCATGAATGCTTATTAAGCAGTGAATGGCATTGTGTAGTACTAAATTGTGAATTGGGTAAATTCATTCTAACAACAAAAAAAAAGTTGTTAAAATTCTAGGTTAACTTTTTTTTTTATAAAGAAAAAAATTAAAACTACTTGTATTCCATTTGGAAGTATAATTACTGTTAATATCTACTTTTCTTTACATATATGCACATTCATACATATAATTTACATAGTTCCTTTGTTCAAAAATATTTCTTGAAGTCATTATATGATTATATCAGTTTTATCCATTCTATATTATATCATGAATATTTTCCAAGTAATAATTTGCAGCAGTTAGTTGTAATTAAAACTTAATGCCTAGGGGTGCCTGGGTGGCTCAGTCAGTTAAGCATCTGACTTTGGCTCAGATCATGATCTCACAGTCTGTGAGTTCAAGCCTTGCATCAGGCTCTGTGCTGACAGCTCGGAGCATGGAGCCTGTTTTGGATTCTGTGTCTGTGTCTCTCTCTCTGTTCCTCCCCTGCTTGCCCTGTCTGTCTGTCTGTCTGTCTCTCTCTCCCTCAAAAATAAATAAAGATTAAATAAAACCTTTTAATGCCTATATAACTTTCCATTATACTGGTATACTCTAATTTACTGTCAGTTCTGTTGTTGAACGCTTAAATTGCCACATTTCAGTCATTTTTTAAAAGTGTGAAAGATATCTTCCAATAGAAATGTTTGCCTTCATTCTCCTGTATTCTACACTGGCAATTTTTGTTACTCTAAAACATGTGTTTAAAAATCAGACTAAATTGCCTTGCTAAATTGACATGCTATACTTTTTTTCCCTTTGCCTTCCCTAGATGTAATTCTCAAAAGAAATTCCATAGAAATAAATTTTAATAAAGTATTTAAAATACATTACTGGAGGGAAAGTTGCGTCCAGATGTCAACTTGACAGCAGTTACCCAGGAGTGTGGGAAGATGGGTTGTTTTTCTTCATATATTTCTGGATTCTGAGTTCTTTCATAACATTTTTTAGAAGTAATGTCAAAGTCTTAGTTTCCTTACCTTTAAGATGGAAATAATATTAACACCTATCTTAGCTGTTGTGAAGATTAAATACATTAAAATGTACACATAAAATTACAACCATGCCTGGCACATAGTATCAGCTCAGTAAATGTTACCTGTTAGTAGTAGCAGTTTCTGAGATTCTGGAAGAAGTGTGGTAGTAGTATAAAAATTACATGACCATTGCTCCTCAATGTTGGCACAAGAATGGGATCTTATTCTGTCTTGTATGGGAAGAGCAACATGGCCTATAATACAGCTTGAAGTAATCTCCTGGTTACCAAATTGCATTTCTTTTGTAGTTTCAATATTAATTTCACAGAAGTGGAGAGTTCTTTTACTGTATAAGATATCCTTAGTTTTGTTTTGTGTATACAAGTAAACATAAGGTGTTTTTCTTCCAGAAATAAAGGCCAAATCCTTTTTGTAATTATTAAAAATGTTTATTTTAATTTTGAGAGAGAGAGAGAGAGAGAGAGAGAGAGAGAGCACGAGCAGGGTAGATGCAGAGAGAGAGGGACAGAAGATCCAAATCAGGCTCTGTGCTGACAACAGAGAGCCCAATGCGGGTCTCAAGCTCACAAGCCGTGAGATCATGACCTGAGCCAAAGTCAGACACTTAACTGACTGAAAGGCTAAATTCTTTAGGGTTACAAATGTGTCTTTCAGTTAATTTAATTTAATTTTATTTACTTTTATGTTTCAAGTTTTTATTTAAATTCTAGTTAACATATAGTGTAATATTGGTTTCACATGTAAAATTTAGTGATTCATTTATATGTAACACCCAGTATTTATCATAACAAGTGCCCTCCTTAATGCCCATCACCTATTTAGCCCATCCCACACCCACTTCCCCTCCAGCAAGTTTGTTTCTATGAGTCTTTTATGGTTTGGCTACCTCTGTTTTCCTACCTTCCCCTATGTTCATATGTTTTGTTTCTTACATATGAGTGAAATAATATGGTATTTGTCTTTCTCTGATTTATTTCACTTAACATAATACCCTGTAGCTCCATTCACCTCATTGCAAATGGCAAGGTTTCATTATTTTTGATGACTAATATTCCATTTTGTGTGTGTGTGTGTGTGTGTGTGTGCATGTGTGTGTGTGTATGTGTGTGTGCATACCACATCTTTATCCATTCATCAGTCAATGGACATTTGGGCTTTTTCCATAATTTGCATATTGTTGATAATGTTGCTATAAAACATTGGGGTGCATGTGTCCCTTCAAATCTGTATTTTTATATTCTTTGGGTAAATACCTAGTAGTCCAATTGCTGGATTGTAAGTCAGTCTATTTAAAAGTTTTTGAAGAAACTCCATATTTTCTAGAGTGGCTGCACCAGTTTGCATTCCCACCAACAGTGTCAGAGGGTTTCCCATTCTCCACATCCTCAGCAACATCTGTTGTTTCCTGTGTTGTTAATTTTAACCATTCTAACAGGTGTGAGATGGTATCTCGTTATACTTTTGATTTCTCCTTCCCTGATGATGAGCAATGTTGAGGGTCTTTTCATGTGTCTGTTAGCCATCTGTATGTCTTCTCTGGAAAAGTGGCTAGTCGTGTCTTCTGCCCATTTCTCAATTGGATTATTTGTTTTTTGGGTGTTGAGTTTGGTAAGTTCTTTATAGATTTTGGATACTAACCCTTTATCAGATATGTCATTTGCAAATATCTTTTCCCATTCTGTAGACTGCCTTTTAGTTTTTTTGATTTTTTCCTTCACTGTGAGAGGCTGTTTGATATGTACCTATCTATACATCTATATCTATATATATATATATATTCCCACTTGCTTATTTTTGCTTTTTATTTTTATTTTTTAAATTTTATTCCAGTGTAGTTAATATACAGTGTTATATCAGTTTCAAATGTGCCATATAGTGATTCAACAATTAAATACAATTACTCCTCATCATGATAAGTGTATTCTTAATCCCTATCATCCATCCCCCACACACCTGCCTGCTGGGAACTATCATCTTGCTCTGTATAGTTGAGAGTCTATATTTTTATTTGTCTCTCTTATAATTTATTAATTTGTTTTATTTCTTAGATTCCACATATGAGTGAAATTATATGGTATTTCTTTCTGTGACTGACTTATGTCACTTAGCATTATACTCTCCAGATCCACCTATATTTTTGCAAATGGCAAGATTTCATTCTTTTTATGGCTGAATGATATTCCAGTGTATGTGTGTATGTGTGTGTGTGTGTGTATAGGAAAGGCATTCTTTCCCTATTTTGTGTTCTTGGCAACATTGTCAAACATCAATTGACCATAAATATGTAGATTTCTATCTACATTCCTAATTCTGTTCCACTGACCTATGTGCCTGTTTCTATGCTAGTAGCATATTATTTTTATTACTATAGCTTTGTAACATAACTTGAATTCAGGTGTTCTGATGCCTCTGGCTTTGTTCATTCTTTGGGTATAGTTAACATACAGTGTTATATTGGTTTTGAGTATACAATATAGTGATTCAACAATTCCGTACATTACTCAGTGCTCATTATAAGTGTACTCTTAATCTCCTTCACCTATTTCACCCATCCCTCACCCATCTACCCCCTGGTAACTATTAGTTTGTTCTCTATAGTTAAGGGTCCTCGGGGTGGCTGGGTGGCTCAGTCATTTAAGCGTCTGACTCTTGATTTTGGCTCAGGTCATGATCTCACAGTTCATGAAATTGAGCGCCATGTCAGGTTTCTCCCTCTCTCTCTGTCCCTTCCCTGATTGTGCCTACCCCCCAAAATAAATAAATAAACTTAAAAAAGGAGTCCGTTTCTTAGTTTCTCTCTCTCTTTTCTGTTTTTTTTTTGTTTCTTTAATTCCACATATGAGTGAAATCATATCATATTTTTTCTCTGATTTATTTTTCTTAGAATTATACCCTACTGTTCCATTCATGTCATTGCAAATGGAAAGATTTCATTTTTTATATGGCTGAGTAATATTCCATTGTGTGTGTATATGCAATAGATATTAATGTGTATATATATTAATGTGTATAGGTTTATATATATTCTTCTTTATCCACTCATCTATTAATGGACACTTGAGCTGCTTCCATAATTTGGCCATTGTAAACAGTGCTGCAAGAAATATAGTGGTGTATATATCTTTTGGAATTAGTATTTTTACATTCTTCGAATAAACACCGAGTAGTGGAATTAATGGATCATAGGGTAGTTCTAATTTTAATTTTTTAGGAACCTCCATACTGTTTTCCACAGTGACTGAACTACTTTGCATTCCCACTGACAATGCATGAGGATTACTTTTTCTCCACATTCTTGCCAACACTTGTTGTTTCTTGATTTTTTTTATTTTAGCCATTTTGACAGGTGTGAGATGATATGTCTCTGTGGTTTTGATTTGCAGTCCTCTGATGATGAGTAATGTTGATCATCTTTTCATCTGTCTGTTGGCCGTCTATGTCTTCTTTGGAAAAAATGTCTATTTATGTCTTCTGCCCCTTTTTAAATTGGATTAATTGGCGTTGAGTTGTAGAAGTTATTTATATATTTGGATACTAACCCTTTATCCAATATTTTTTTGCAAATTATCTTTTCCCATTCAGTAGATTGTCTTTTTGTTTTGTTTATTGATCCTTTCACTGTGCAGAAACATTTATTTGATATAGTTCCAATAGTTTATTTTTGCTTTTGTCTCCCTCGCCTCAGAATACCTTAAGAAAGGGCGCCTGGGTGGCTCAGTCGGTTGAGCGGCCGACTTCGGCTCAGGTCACGATCTCACGGTCCGTGAGTTCGAGCCCCACATCGGGCTCTGGGCTGATGGCTCAGAGCCTGGAGCCTGCTTCCGATTCTGTGTCTCCCTCTCTCTCTGACCCTCCCCCGTTCATGCTCTGTCTCTCTCTGTCTCAAAAATAAATAAAAATGTTAAAAAAAAATTAAAAAAAAAAAAAGAATACCTTAAGAAAAATGTTGCCATGGCTGATTTCAGAGAAATTACTGACTGTCCTCTCTTCTAGGATTTTGATGGTTTCAGGTCTCGCATTTAGCTCCTTAATTCATTTTGAGTTTATTTTTGTGTATAGTGTAAGAAAGTGGTATAATTTCATTCTTTCACATGGAGCTGTCCAGTTTTCCCAGCCCCATTTGTCAAAGGGACTGCTTTTTTTTCCCCATTGAATATTCTTGCCTCCCTTGTCAAATAATTGTGGTTTATTTCTGAACTTTCTATTCCATTCCATTCCACTGATATGTGTGTCTATTTTTGTGCCAGTACTATAGTGTTTTGCTTACTGCAGGTTTGTAGTATATCCTGAAATTTCCAGTTTTCTGAGTATTTCTGAAATCTGTAATATTTCTGAAATCTCCAGGTATCTCTGATACCTTCAGTTTTGTTCTTTTTTAAGATTGCTTTGGCTATTCAGCGTCTTTTGTTGTTCCCTACTAATTTTAGGATTTTTTCATTTAGTTCTGCGAAAAATGCTGTTGGTAATTTGATACGGATTGCATTCAATCTGTAGACTGCTTTGGGTAATATGGACATTTAAACTATATTTGTTCTTCCAATCCATGAGCATGGAATATCTTTTCATTTGTTTGTGTCATCTTCAGTTTCTTTCATTAATGTTTTATACTTTTCAGAGTACAAGTATTTCACCTCCTTGGTTGAGTTGATTCACAGGTATTTTATTATTTTTGGTTCATTTGTAAATGGGATTATTTTAATTTCTCTTTCTGCTGCTTCATTATTACTGTATAGAAGTGTGATGAATTTATGTGTATTGGCTTTGTATCCTGCAAACTTAATGAATTCATTTATCTCTTTTAGTAATTTTTCGTGGTGTCTTTAGGGTTCTCTCTATATAATATGATGTCATCTGCAAATAGTGAAAGGTTTACTTCTTCCTTACCAATTTGGTTGACTTTTATTACTTTTTGTTGTTTGATTGCTGTGGCTAGGACTTCCAGTACTTTGTTTAATAAATGTGGTGAGAGTGGACACCCTTGTCTTGTTCCTGACCTTAGGGGAAAAGCTGTCAGTGTTTCACCATTGAGTATGATGTTAGCTGTGAGTTTTTTTTTTTAATCTATGGCCTTTATTATGTTGAGGTATATTCTCTCTAAACATACTTTGTTGAAGGTTTTACTCATGAGTGGATATTGTACTTTGACAAATGCTTTCACTACATCTATTGAAACAGTCATATGGTTTTTTTTCCCTTTCTCTTGTTGATGTGAAGTATCATGTTGATTAGTTTGTGAATACTGAACCATCCTTGAATACCAGGAACAAATCCCATTTGATCATGGTGAATGATTTTTTAATGTATTGTTGCATTCGTTTTGATTTTTTAATGTATTGTTGCATTTGTTTTTGCTCATATGTTGTTCAGGATTTTTGCTTCTGTTTATCAAAGTTATTGACCTGTAGTTCTGGTGTGTGTGTGTGTGTGTGTGTGTGTGTGCACGCACGTGCGCGCTTTCTTATATTGTTTTGGTATTAATACCATGCTGGCCTTGTACAATGAATTTGGAAGCTTTCCTGCTTCTATTTTTTTTTTTTGCATTAAATTGAGAAAAATAGGCATTAACTCTTCTTTAAATGTTTTGTAGAATTCCCCTGTGAAGCCATCTGGTCCCGGATTTTTGTTTCTTGGGAGTTTTTGGATTACTGATTCAATTTCATTGCTTGTAATCAATCTGTTCAAATTTTCTATTTTTTCCTAATTCGGTTTTGGGAGGTTATGTGTTTCTAGGAATTTATCCATTTCTTCTAGGTTGTCCAATTTGTTGGTATATAATTTTTCATCACATTCTCTTATAATCCTTTGTATTTCTCTGATGTCGGTTGTTTTATCTCTTCTTTCATCATTTCTGATTTTATTTGAGCCCTCTCTTTTTTTGATGAATTTGACTGAAAGTTTCTCAATTATTTTTAATCTTTTCTAAGAACCAGCTCCTAGTTTCATTGGTCTGTTCTATTGATTTTTTAAGTCTCCATTTTATTTATTTTTGCTCTATCTTTATTATTTCCTTCCTTCTACTGGGTTTGGGCTTTGTTTTTCTTTTTCTAGTTCCTTTAGATGTAAGGTTAGGTTGTTTATTTGAGATTTTTCTTGCTGCTTGAGGTAGGCCTATATTGCTATTAACTTCCCTCTTCGAACTATTTTTGTTGCATCCCAAAGATTTTGGACCATTGTGTTTTCATTTTCATTTGTTTCCAGGTACTTTTTGATTTTGTCTTTGATTTCTTGCTTGACTCATTCACTCACTTTTCAGTAGAATGATATTTAACCTTCATATACTTGTATTCTTTCCAGATTTTTTTTTGTGGTTGATTTTTAGTTTCACAGCATTATGGTAAGAAAAGATGTATGGTATAACTTCCATCTTATTGAGTTCTTTGAGCCTTTTTTGTGATGTATTCTGGAGAATGTTCCATGTGCACCTGAAAAGAATGTGTATTCTGTTTTAAGATGGAATTTTCTGAATATATCTGTTGGATCCATCTGGTCCAATGTGTCCTTCAAAGCCATTGTTTCCTTGTTGACTTTCTGTTTGGATGATCTATCCATTCATGTAAGTGAGAGTGTTAATGTCCTCTACTCTTATTGTATTACTATCAGTTACTTCCTTTATATTTGTCATTAACCTCTATATGTATTTTGTTGCTCCCATGTTGGGTGAATAAATACTTATAATTGTTAAAGCTTGTTGAATTGTTCCCTTTATCATTAAGTAGTGTCCTTCCTTGTCTGTTAGTCTTTTTTAAAAAAAATATAATTTATTGTCAAATTGAGTCTTTATTTAAAGTCTATTTTGTACAAATTAAGAAATAAATCCCATTTACAATGCAACCAGAATAATAAGATACTTAGGAATTAATCTAACCAGAGGTGAAAGACCTGTACTCGGTAAACTATAAAACATTAATGAAAGAAATTCAAAACAACACAAAGAAACGTAAATATATTCCATGCTCATGGATTGAAAGAACAGATATTGTTAAAACATCTACAAAGCAATCTACAGATTATATATAGTCCCTAATCAAAAACCAACAGCATTTTTTCACAGAACCAAAACAAACAATACTAATTTTGTGTGGAGCCACACAAAAAAAAGAATAGCCAAAGCAATATTGAAAGGCTGGAGGCATAACAATTCTGGACTTTAAATTATGTCAGAAAGCTGTAGTAATCAAAACAGTGTGGTACTCACACAAAAATAGACAGATAGATCAATGGGGCAGAACAGAATATGCAGAAATAAACCCACTACTATATGGCCAATTAATCTTCAACAAAGTAGGAAGGAATATTCTGTGGGAAAAAGACAGTCTCTTCAACAAATGGTGTGAACAGTGGACATCAACATGCAAAAAAAAATGGATCTAGACCACTTTATTATACAATACACAAAAATAAATTCAAAATGGATTAAGGACATAAATGTGAGACCAGAAACCATCAAAATCCTAGAAAAGAACACAGGCAGTAAATTCTTTGACACTGACCCCAAGACCCTAATTCAAAGGGATACATGCACCCCTATGTTTATAGCAACATTATTTAGAATAGCCAAGATATGAAAGGGTCTAACAGTAGATGAATGGATAGATAGCCAAATCAGAAAACATACTCTTAACTACAGAGAATGAACTGAGGGTTACTGGTGGGGAGGTTGGTGAGGGGATGGGTTAAATGGGTGATGGGGATTAAGGAGGGCACTTGTGATCAGCAGTGGGTGTTGTATGCAAGTGATGAATTACTAAACTCTACACCTGAAACTAACATCACTGCATATTAACTAAATATAATTTAAATAAAAACTTGAAAGAAAAAAGATTAAGCAGAATAAAAAATCACTGTCTTTCCAAGATAAATAAAAAGGAACAAAACAAACACACAAATGAAAATAATAAGAAAGAAAGAAAGAAAGAAAGAAAGAAAGAAAGAAAGAAAAGAAAGAAAGGGAAACTGACTCTTAATTATAGAGAACCAGAGGGAAGGTTATCAAAGTTACCAGAGGGGAAGGTGTTGGGGGGATTTGTTAAATAGGTGATGGGGATTAAGGAGTGCACTTGTGATGAGCACAGGTTGATTTATGGAACTGTTGACTTACTGTATTGTACACTTGAAACTAATATAATGTTAACTAATTAATTTAAACATAAATAAAAAAATAATGTCTATTTGGTCTGATAAAAGTATTGCTACCCTGGCTTTCTTTTCACTTCCATGTGTCTTATAAATGCTTTTTCATCCCTTCACTTGCTTTTTAAAAAAATTTTTAATATTCTATTTTTTTAAAAAAGTCCAAGAATCACAATAAAAAGGTTAATGTTTAATTTAAAAACAATTTTCTTTTGTCTAGATTTGAAAGTCTGTGACTGGCAGTTTCATTTTTTTCTTTTCTTTTTTTTTCAATTTGCTATATATTTTTATTTTTTTTCCCCAAACTTTTTTTTTAAACTTTACATCCAAGTTAGTTAGCATAGAGTGGAACAATGATTTCAGGGGTAGATTCCTTAATGCCCCTTTCCCATTTAGCCCATCCCTCCTCCCACAAACCCTCCTGTAACCATCAGTTTGTTCTCCATATTTAAGAGTCTCTTATGTTTTGTCCCCTTCCCCCCTCCCTGTTTTTATATTATTTTAGCTTCTCTTCCTTTGTGTTCATCTATTCTGTGTCTTGAAGTCTTCATATGAGTGAAGGCATATGACATTTGTCTTTCTCTGACTTATTTTGCTTAGCATTAATACCCTCCAGTTCCATCCACGTAATTGCAAAAGGCAAGATTTCATTCTTTTTGATTGCCGAGTAATACTCCATTGTATATATATACCACATCTTCTTTATCCATTCATCCATTGATGGACATTTGGGTTTTTGCCATACTTTGGCTATTGTTGATGGTGCTACTATAAACATTGGGGCCCACGTGTCCCTTCAAAACAGCATACCTGTATCCCTTGGATAAATGTCTAGTAGTGCAATTGCTGGGTCATAAGGTCGTTTTATTTATATTTTTTGGGGGAACCTCCATACTGCTTTCCAGAGTGGCTGCACCAGTTTGTGTTCCGACCAGCAGTGCAAAATAGATACTCTTTCTCTACATCTTTGCCAACATTTGTTGTTGCCTGAGTTTATGTTAGCCATTCTGACAGGTGTGAGGTGGTATCTCATGGTGGTTTTGATTTGTATTTCCCTGATGATGAGTGATGTGGAGCATTTTTTCACGTGTCGGTTGGCCACCTGGATGTCTTCTTTGGAGAAGTGACTATTCATGTCCTTTGCCCATTTCTTCACGGAATTATTTGTTTTTTTGGGTGTTGAGTGTGATAAGTTCTTTATAGATTTTGGATACTAACCCTTTATCTAATACTTCGTTTGCAAATATCTTCTCCCATTCCATCAGTTGCCTTTTAGTTTTGCTGGTTGTTTCCTTCACTGTGCAGAAGCTTTTTATTTTGATGAGGTCCCAATAGTTTATTTTTGCTTTTTTTCCCCTTGCCTCCAGAGACATGTTGAATAAGAAGTTGCTGCGGCCAAGATCAAAGAGGTTTTTGCCTGCTTTCTCCTCGAGGATTTTGATGGCTTCCTATCTTACATTTATGTCTTTCATCTCTGTTGAGTTGCTTTTTGTGTATGGTGTAGGAAAGTGATCCAGGTTCATTTTTCTGCATGTCGCTGTCCAGTTTTCCCAGCACCACTTGCTGAAGAGACTCTTTATTCCATTGGATATTCTTTCCTGCTTTGTCAAAGATTAGTTGGCCATATGTTTGTGGGTCCATTTCTGGGTTCTCTATTCTGTTCCATTGATCTGAGTGTTCTTCTGCCAGAACCGTACTGTCTTGATGATTACAGCTCTGTAATAGAGCTTGAAGCCCAGGATTTTGATGCCTCCTGCTTTGGTTTTCTTTTTCAAGATTGCTTTGGCTATTCGGGGTCTTTTCTGGTTCCACAAATATTAGGATTATTTGTTCCAGCTCTGTGAAGAATTCTGGTGTTATTTTGATAGGGATTGCATTAAATATGTAGATTGCTTTGGGTAGTATCGACATTTTAACAATATTTGTTCTTCCTATCCAGGAGCATGGAATATTTTTACATCTTTTTGTGTCTTCTTCAATTTCTTTCATAAGCTTTTCATAGTTTTCAGTGTATAGATTTTTCACCTCTTTGGTTAGGTTTATTCCTAGGTATTTTATGGTTTTTGGTGCAATTGTAAGTGGGATCGATTCCTTGATTTCTCTTTCTGCTGCTTCAGTTTGTGTACAGAAATGCAACCGACTTCTGGGTGTTGATTTTATATCCTGCAACTTTGTTGAATTCATGAATAAGTTCTAGCAATTTTTTGGTGGAATCTTTTGGGTTTTTCATATAGAGTATCATGTCATCTGTGAAGAGTGAATTTTTGACCTCCTCCTGGCCGATTTGGATGAGTTTTATTTCTTTGTGTTGTTTGATTGCAGAGGCTAAGACTTCCAATACTATGTTGAGTAACAGTGGTGAGAGTGGACATCCCTGTCTTGTTCCTGACCTTAGGAGGAAATTTCTTAGCTTTTCTCCATTGAGGATAATATTAGCATTGGGTGTTTCATATACGGCTTTTATGATCTTGAGGTATGATCCTTCTGTCCCTACTTTCTTGAGGGTTTTTATCAAGAAAGGATGCTGTATTTTTTCAAATGCTTTCTCTGTATCTATTGAGAGGGTCATACGATTCTTGTCCTTTCTTTTATGGTGGATGTGATGAATCACATTGATTGTTTTGCAGTGTTGAACCAGCCCTGCATCCCAGGTATAAAACCCACTTGAATAATTTTTTTAATTTATTCTTGGATCCAGTTGGCTAATATCTTGTTGAGGATTTTTGCATCCATGTTCATCAGGGAAATTGGTGTCTAGTTCTCCTTTTTAGTGGGGTCTTTGTCTGGTTTGGGAATCAAGGTAATGCTGGCTTCATAGAAAGAGTTTGGAAGTTTTCCTTCCATTTCTATTTTTTTGGAACAGCTTCAAGAGAATACGTATTAACTCTTCCTTAAATGTTTGGTATAATTCCCCTGGAAAGCCATCTGGCCCTGGACTCTTGTTTTTTGGGAGAGTTTTGATTACTAATTCAATTTCCTTACTGGTTATGTGTCTGTTCAAATTTTCTATTTCTTTCTGTTTCAGTTTTGGTAGTGTATATGTTTCTAGGAATTTGTCCATTTCTTCCAGATGGCCCATTTTATTGGCATATAATCGCTCATAATATTCTCTCATTATTTTTATTTCTGCTGTGTTGGTTGTCATCTCTCCTCTTCATTTTTGTTTTTATTTATTTGGGTCCTTTCGTTTTTCTTTTTGATCAACCTGGCTAGTGGTTTATCAATTTTGTTAATTCTTTCAAAGAACCAGCTTCTGGTGTGTGTGTGTGTGTGTGTGTGTATTTCATCTTTTCTCCCCTCAGAAAGTCCCCCTTAAAATTTCTTGCAGGGCTGGTTTAGTGGTCACAAACTCCTTTAATTTTTTTTTCGTCTGGGAAACTTATTATCTCTCCTTCTATTTTGAATGACAGCCTTGCTGGATAAAGAATTCTTGGCTGCATACTTTTCTGATTCAGCACATTGAATATATCCTGCAACTCCTTTCTGGCCTGCCAAGTTTCTGTGGATAGGTCTACTGCAAACCTGATCTGTCTTCCCTTGTACATTAGGAACTTTTTTTCCCTTGCTGCTTTCATGATTCTTTCCTTGCCTGAGTATTTTGTGATTTCGACTATGATATGCCTTGTTGATGGTCAGTTTTTGTTGAATCTAATAGGAGTCCTTTGCACTCCCTGTATTTCTATGTTTCCCCAGGTTAGGAAAATTTTCCACTATGATTTGCTCACATAACACTTCTATGCCTTTTTCTCTCTTCATCTTCTGGGACCCCTGATTCTGATGTTGTTCCTTTTTAAACAATCATTGATTTCTTCAATTCTTAAATTGTGCTCTTTTGCCTTAATCTCTCTCTTTTGTCTGCTTCATCATTCTCCCTATGTTTGTCCTCTATATCGCTGATCTCTGTTCCGCCTCATCTATCCTTGTCACCATGGCATTCATTTGAGATTGCAGCTCAGTTATAGCATTTTTTTATTTCATCCTATCTTTTACTTCATTTCTCTCCACAGAAAGGGATTCTAATCTATTTTTGACTCCACCTATTATTCTTATTATCATGATTGGAAATTCTGGTTCAGATATCTTGCTTGTATCTGTGTTAGTTAATTCCATGGCTGTTGTTTCTTCTTTCTCTTTCTTTTGGGTGAATCCTTCATTTTGAAATTTTGAAGGAAGAGAAAGTATTAATGAGGTGAAAAAATTAAAAACATTAAAATTAAATAAATTAAAGTTAAAAACAACACACACACACACACACAGACACACACACTAAAATGAAATAAATGATGCTAGATCCTTAGTGTGTTTTGGTGTGGATGTTGAAAGGGGCTTGATAGATTAGAGAAAAAAAAGGGAAAGAACAGAAAGGGAAATATTTTATAAATTTGAAACAATGAATACCCTGAAATAAATTAAAATGAAATTATGGAAGTAAACTACAATTTGAAAAAAATACACAAAGTTAAAAAGTATAGTAGAAAATAATTGTGGAAAAAATAATTTTAATGAAAATTGAAAATAAAAATGAATTTTTCTCTTTCTGTATTCAAGAAACAAAAAGAAAAAAAAAGAAAATGGAATAAATGGACCAGTGTATACTGAAATATGATTGAAAATAATTCGTTTTCCCCTAGAAGTCAAACTATGAAGCACTTTTTATTCTGTAAACTAAGCCTGCAGAGAGACTTGTTGTGTTCCTGATTAGCCAGGTTGGCCCAGTTGGGTGGGTCTTAGTGTAATGGCTCCGTTCTCCACTAGATGGCGCTGCTTAGCTTACCTGGGTGGAGTGTTGTGGCACTTGTAGGTGTGTATGTGCATGTGCGGGAGCAGTGAAAATGGCATCACCCAGTTACCCAGTCTCTAGTATCGGAACTCTGTTCTCCCTGATCAGCAATCACGCACCTGTCCTTCATCTTCTGCTCCCATCCACTCCCCGCTTTTACACTGTCTGTGACCAAGCCCCAGGCAGCACCTGCCTCCTGTTTTATCTCAGAAGTGGCTATTTTTCCTGACCATTTCCTCTGACAGACTGTGACTTTGACCCATTCTGCCTCTCTGCAGGAGGGTCTCACTGAGCAATGGCCAGGTGCCAGCCACACCTGGGAGCGTTCGCGGGACCGTGCTCCTGCTGATGCCCAGAGACTGTGGCCTGGTGCCAGCCCACCCCAGGAAAAGTTCACATGATTGTGTAGCAGCAGCATTTCAGGGATTATGGCAAATCACAACACGCATCTGGCGCCAGGCTTCACCCCCAATGACCTTGTTCCAACACAAGCAAATATGGTTGTTCTCTCCAGTCCACTGGGCCTTTGCCTGTGGGGGAGCCACATAGCCTCTACCAGGTGTCCTCCCAGCAGGGGAACTGCCTCTCCCCATGTGGCCCAAAGACCCTTGGACTTCTCTCTGCTCCTGGGGATTTTCCCTTGCCACTAGAGCACTGCCAGGTAATGAGCTGCAGAGTTTAAGACTCTGCACTCCCTCTGTTTATAGAGTCTTAATGGAATTTAAGCCCTCTCCTTTCTCCTTTCTCCCTTTTTAGTTCAGTCTCTGTGGCTGTTCCCACTTTTCCATTTTCTCTCCATCTGCTTTTTTTTTGGGGGGGTGCTTTTCCCATATTCTTCCCCTTCTCTCTGTCCTCTCTCTGCACACAAAAACAACTCCCTGCCCTCCATGGCTTCTCTCTTCCCTAGTTCACCTCTCCACACCACATACTTGCTGAGTTCTGTGGTTCAGGTTGTGCAGATTGTTGTGTTAATCCTCAAATCAGTTTTAGGTGTGCAGGATGGTTTAGTGTTGATCTGGCTGTATTTCATGGACACGACACACACAAAAAAACTTCCATCCTGTTCTGCCATCTTGGTTCCTCCAATGTTCTATTTATTTTTGAGAGAGTGAGCATGAGCAGGAGAGGGGCAGAGAAAGAGAGGGAGACACAGAATCTGAAGCAGACTCCAGGCCCTGAGCTGTCAGTAAAGAGCCTGACACAGGACTCAAACCCAAGAACTGTGAGCATATGACCTGAGACAAAGTTGGATGCTTAACCGACTGAGCCACCCAGGTCCCCTACCTCCCTTACTTTCAATCTGCATGTGTCTTTCGACATAAAATATGTCTCTTGTAGGCAGCATATAGATGGATCTTTCTTTTTAAATTCATTATGTCACCATATGTCTTTCAAATGGACCATTTAGTCCATTTGAATTCAAAGTAATTATTGATAGTTATGTATTTATTGCCATTTTGTTACTTGTTTTATGGTTCTTCTGTAGTTCTCTGTTCCTGTCTTCTGTTACTGTCTTCTCTCATGGTTTGTTGCTTCCTTTAGTTATATACTTGGATTCTTCTCTTTTTTATTTTTCATATCTATTATTGGTTTTTGATTTGTGGTTGTGATTACGTTTGCATATAACATGCATATAGTATTCTATGTTGATAGTTGCTTACATTTGAATACATTCTTTACTACCCCCCCCCAATATTTAAGGTGTCATACTTTACACTATCCTTTTATTTTGTAAGTGTCTTGACTGATTTTGACATACATATACTTAATTGTATTGGTTTTGTGTTTCCTACTTACTCCTATTTATTGTCTTTCCTTTCCACTCAAAGAATCCCCTTTAACGTTTCTTGTAGGTAATAGTTTAGTGCTCATGAATTCGTTTAATTTTTGTACAGGAAAATCTTTATTTCTCCTTCTATTCTGAACAATAGCCTTTTTAGGTAGAGTATTCTTGCTGTAGGTGTTTTTTTTTTTTCTTTCAGCAATTTGAATAAGTCATGCCACTCCCTTCTAGCTCACAATGTTTCTGCTGTAAATCACCTGAGAGTCTTATGGGATTTCCCTAGTATGTAACTGTTTTTTTTTTTTTTTCTCTCGCTGCTTTTAAAATTCTCTCTTTATCACTACTTTTTGCCGTTTTAATTACTATGTGTCTTGAGCTGATGTTTTGGGGCCTCACTGTGCCTCCTAGACCTGGATGTCTGTTTCCTTCCCCAGATTTGCGAAGTTTTCAGCTATTGTTTCTTCAAATAAATTTCTTCCCCCTTTCTCTCTTCTCCTTCTGGGATCCCTTTAATGTGGATGTTAATAGGCTTGATGGATTTGATGAATTCCCTAGGTATATTTTCATCTTTTATTATTTTATTCTCCTTTTCAGCTTGATTGCTTTCCATTACTCTGTCCTCCAGGTTGTTGCTCCATTCTTCTGCTTACTCTAGTCTACTCTTTGTCCCATGCAGCATATTATTAATTGCATTTATAGAGTTCTTCATCTCTGACTGGTTCCTTTTTATGTTTTCTATCTCTTTGTTAAGGGTGGCACTGAAGTCCTCCACCCCTTTCTCATGTCCATTGAGTGTCTTTATGACCATTACTTTAAGTTATCTATCAGGCATTTTACTTATCTTCATTTTTTGTAGGTATCCTTCTCTTGAAAGTAGTGATCTTATGGCAGAGAGGTCTTGATGTGGCCTGCAGTACAATTTCTCCTGTCCCCAGAACTTGGTACTTTAGGGATGTCTTTGATGTGTGTGCATGTGCTCTGCTGTTGTGGTTGGGTCACTTTTGCCTTCAGTCCAGCTATCTACATGGTTCTCTTGCCTGTTTTTGGCAAGGTTCCTATATTGTTAGTGGGCCAATCAAGGCCAGCTTGGTCTTAGGTTGAGTTAGATGAGGCATTTGCCAGAGATGCAGTAGCTGTTAACTGCAGGAGAGTGCAGGGATGGGTCACACTGTGCCAGCAAGGTCCAAGCCATCAGGAGTGTTAATCCAGCCATTTGGGACTTGGGTAGGCCCAGTTGGAGGGGTAGGTGGGAGGTGTTAGCAAGGTTTGCATGGGTCTGTTGTGAGAGGGGACAGAGATTCATAGCCTTGCAAAGGAGGTATGTCCACAGGAGAATGCAGGGGCATGATGCACTTTTAACGAGTTATGTAACAAGTGTTTGTGATACACTTGTTCACACAAGTGTGTGTTTATGCTGGGTGGCAGAGGAGAGAAGTGGTGCCACCAGCTCTTTTGTTCCTGGAGAAATCTTCTAACAATCACTTCCCCTCCAGCACAATGTCTGAGATTAGTAAACAAATTTCCCTCCTGTATACCCCACACATTTTTCAAACTACTGCTTCTATGTTGTGTCTCCAAGGGCTGTCTGTTGTGCTGTCTCTTTAAGGGTGTGGACTCAGTTTCCTCTCATGCTCCTGGCTCTCCCCAGAGCCACCTGACTTTTAAATTTACAAGTTTTAAGATGATTGTGAGAACTTGCAAAATTCGGCTCGTCTGGTTTGGAAGCCTAATGTTTTGGGGATTTGTTTTCCACATATGGGCTTCCTGGTGTGAGAGTTTGTTTCTCTTTCCCTGTCTATACCTACAGCATTCCTCCCTCCTGTGGACAGTCCTACAGATCTGTTTAGCTCCCAACCATATCTCTGCCCTTCCTATCTTCTTCACTGTGGCCTCATCTCTACATTTAGCTGTGGAGGGTATGTTCTGCCAGACTTCAGGTTGTTTTCTGGGTTATTACACGGATGTACATATTATCTAGTTGTATCCATGGGGTGAGGAGAGCTTAGCGTTCTCCTACTCCACCATCTTCCCATGGCATACTTTTGCTTTTATTGCCTTTGTTTTTTATGTCAAATTAAAAAAAAATATTTGCCAAGACCAGTGTCAAGAAGCTTACCCCACTATATTTTTTCATAGGAATTTTATGGTTTTAGGGCTTATGTTTACATCTTTAATTCATTTTGAGTCAATTTTTGTGTATGGTGTAAGATGGGGTCCAGTTTTTTTTTTTTTTTTTGCATGTCGTTGTCCAGTTTTTCCAAAACCATTTATTGAAGAGACTCTCCACTCCCCATTGTGTATTGTTGATTCATTTGTTATAATTAATTGACCGTGTATGCATGAGTTTGTTTCTGGGTTCTCTGTTCTGTTCCATTGATCTAAGTCAATATTCTGTCAACATTTAGTTTCTCTTTTTAAACACAATTCTTTGGGTACCTGGGTGGCTCAGTTGGTTGAGCATCTGACTTTTGACTTCAGCTCAGGTCATGATCTCACACAGTTCGTGGGCTCGAGCCCCCCACATCAGGCTCTGTGCTGACAGCATGGAGCCTGCTTAGGATTCTCTCTCTTTCCCTGTCTTTCTTGTCCCTCCCTTATACACACTCTCTCTCTAAAAAGTAAATAAATAAACTTAAAAACCACAATTATTGAATTATTTAAGGATAAAATCTTGTTTTAACCATCAGGAACTACATAAATGTTTGACACTGATAAATTGAATCTTTGGATATGATTTTGCCAGCTAAAAGTACACGTAAATATATTCCAATTGATTCCATTTTTTCCATATGGCCTCATATATATAAAATAGAGTTTGTCAGTGCCTTGATGAGATTTAGATCTATTTTTTCAATAGATCCTCTCTCCAATGTACCAATTTCATTTCTCATAAAGGATAGCCTTGGCATAATTTATTTTTAGTGAACTCATGGTAGCTCCTGTTAGTAATTATCTTTTTCCAATGTTTATGATTTTTTTTGTGTGTATGTAAATCTGATCTGGAATTTTACTGTTAATTGACATAAGCTTTAATAAAGAAGGTATCCTGTGTAACCAAATTTGATCTTTCCAAAGTATTGATTATAACACAGCACAATTGAAGTGAGAATATTTTCTGTGGCTTTGGAAGATTTTCCTAGCCCCTCTGTAGCCTCAGTTTCTACCAATGAGAAAATGAGTGTTATACCTTCCACCACTGATCTGGGGGTATTGATAGATTAAATTATGTGTTTATTCATTTACTAAGTTCCTTTTATAAGCCAGATGAACTGCTAGGTGCTCTGAGGTATAAAAGAATGAATAAGATGTAGTACTTTTCTTCAAATATTGTACATTAGATATAGCAATTAGCTCAATGAGACAAAGGGTAGATTCCAAAGCTAAGATGTCTGGATTGTGGTAGGGGAAACAAACTTAGTGAAAACAAGGAGAGGGACTCCTTGACCTCTTGGGAGTTCATTTGTTTTATCTTTTCTAAATAGGGATTTACTGTCCAGGCAGACTATATATTTCAGCTTTCTTAAAAGATATCAGTATAAACATAAATAGTATTATGTGCATGTATGTGATTAGAGTCGGTTGGTGTTTATTTTCTTTTTAATAAAAAAATTATAATTTTCTCATTAGCGAAGTTGCTTCAAGGAATGTGAAGAAAAAAATATGTCCCAAAATATATCACTCATTTGTAAATTGCAAGTAGTAAAGAAATAATTATTTCTCTATTTGGAAGAGAAAATGGAGATTCCCACTATCTTGTTACCCTTCATAAACATATAGCGGGACACTTATATCTTTGTAGTCTTTCCTTTCTTGTCTTACTGTGTTCTCACAACATCACTGAGAGAATGTGAACGTTGTAGATGGTGTAAACAAGGCTCATGGAAGAAAAGAAATGTGCACAAGTTGATCCAGTTTCAGGAACAGAACATTGGCCTCCTGAATTCTGATCCAGTGTATTTACTGCTCTACCTATACTAGAGCTGAAACTCAAGATAAAGCGAAAACTAAAACTAAAAAAGAAAAAAAAACCCAAAACCATAGTGGAGGTAGGTATGAGAATAATAATCATATCCCACTTCAAACAATTTAGTAGCAGTTGATGGAGGCAAAGACATTGGGGTGACTAAGACTTAAATCTAAGTCTTATGTATTTTAAATAATTTATTAGGCTGAAATCCACATAACATATTAACCATTTTAAAGTGAATGATTTAGTGGCATTTAGTACATTCACAATATTGCACAACCACTAATTCTACATGTTTCTTAAACCTTTCATCACTCCAAAGTAAAACCTCATACCCATTAAACAGTTTCTTTCTATTCTTCCCTCTCTCCAGTCTTTTGCAACCATCAGTCTGTGTTTTGTCTCTATGTATTTGCTTATTCTGGATATTTCGTATAGGTAGAATCATATGATATGTGAACTTTTGTGTCTGTGATACTTCAACTTAGTATAAGTTTTGGAGGTATGTGCATGTTGTAGCATATTATTCCTTTTTCTGGCTGAATAATATTCCATTGTGTGGAATACATACGTATATGTATACACACACACACTTATATATATATGTATATATATATATGTATGTATAACAATTTGTTTATTTGTTGGTGAACATTTTAGGTGCTTCTGCTTTTTTGCTGTGAATAGTGTTTTATGAACGTTATGAACATTCTTGTACAAGCTTTAGTTTGAACACTAATTTTCAGTTTTCTTAGCTTTATGAAATTGTGGACTCAAAAGGTAATACTATTTTTAAGTTTTTAAAGATTTGTTAAACTGTTTAACTTAATTAATGGTAGGGAGAGACAGAGAAGTCAGTATGTTTGAAATGAATATCTGTGTACTTTGTATAACTCTCACTATTTGTCATGGAAATTGTGAGGAGGGTTCTCTTGCATGAAAATCTAATTAAGAAAATGGGAAGATTCTCATGAACATTTTCTGGATCACTGAATGAGGAGAATGGACAGTCTATGGCAACAGGAAAACTACAACCATATGTTCCTAATTGGTTTGACTTTCTTCCCAAGAGGTTGAACAAAATTAGTTTTTAATATAAATCTCCAGAGAGTGGGTTTGGATCTGGAATTAGACAAAGGAGATACCTAAGGTCTAATACAGGGAGTTGTGTGTCACATCAACAATGAGGCCATCAAGGCTTCAAGCCAGTGGTTCCCAAATTTTGATGCACACTATAATCCCCTGGGAATCTAAAAAAAAATACTGGTTCCTTGTATTTTATCATAACAGAAGTACTGATTCCTGGCTGCTATCCCGGATGTTCTTATTTATACTGCCCTAAGGTGGAACCAGGATATCAAGAGATTTAAAAGCTTTGTAGGTGATTCTAATATGCAGCTAAGTTTGGGAACCACTTCTTTAACTTTATGTGAGGCCTTGCCTCGAGAGATGACAGGAAAGTAATCTCTCTGTGCTTTATTCTTTCTTTTTATTCTCCACCTTGAATTCTTCAATTCCTTTCAACCATGTCTTAACTTCCATACTACAGAAGACTCTAGAACATGCAAAAACAAAACAATTTGTGATGCTCGGTATCACCAACCAGGTGTTCGGTAGGTGAATAGACTTAGCCACAAACAAGCAACAGAGAAGCAATTTTTTTTTGTTTTAGTCAAAGCCTTTATCAGGTTGGTTGGGAGGAGTCGGGGGCAGGGTAGAATAACAAGATATTGAAGATTATAGAACTCTGAGAAGTTTTATTCCTCCTCTACCTGGTCATTGTTAAGGATGACCAACTGTGAGGTCACGCAGGTGACTTAAAGGCAGGAATGCCTGACATTTTCCCATTTATATGCCTGCCTATCCATCTTTTCATTCAGCACTTCTTTTGATTACCAGCTATGTGTCAACCATTGTGCTTGGTGCCAAGGTTAGATTAGTAAATAAAATGGCAAAAAATATTCATATTTATAGTCTGGTGCATGAACATTAAAAATAATACAATTTCTAATTAAAAATTGTGATGTGAGATAAAATAGCAGTACAACAAAATTCATATTCAGGAGGAGGGATCAGGGAATACCTCTCTGATATAGTGCCATTTAAACTAAGATCTAAAGAAGGAGTGAATATTCACTAGCATTTCTCAGATGGAGGGAACAGTATATGTAAAGAATATGAGGTTGATAAGGGCCTTGATTACAGAGACAAAACACACACACACACACACAGTAAAACAGCCACTGGGATTGGAGCATAGTAAAAGATACTAAGGAGGCCATGAAACTGTAGAGCTGGGCAGAAACCAAATTATGCAGAACTTATAATCATGGTAAGGACTTGAGTTTTATTCAAGGTATGTTGTAAAGTCATCAGAAGGTTTTGAACCAGGCAAATGATAAGATTTTACTTTTTTTTTTTTAATTTTTTTTTTAATTTTTTTTAACGTTTTTATTTTATTTTTGAGACAGAGAGAGACAGAGCATGAATGGGGGAGGGTCAGAGAGAGAGGGAGACACAGAATCGGAAGCAGGTTCCAGGCTCTGAGCCGTCAGCACAGAGCCCGACGCGTGGCTCGAACTCACGGACCGTGAGATCATGACCTGAGCCGAAGTCCGATGCTTAACCGACCAAGCCACCCAGGCGCCCCAAGATTTTACTTTTAAAATAAATCATTACCCTGGAAAATGGATAGTGTGACAGCTTCATTTATTTATTTAATTCAACCAATATTTATAGATCTCATGGTTTGGGGACACCAGGTAGACACAAATAAACAATATGATTCCTGTCCTCAAGAAGCTAAACGTATGGATTATACTAAGTTAAACAAGTCATACAGAAAACGACAAATACCATATGATTTCACTTATATATGGAATATAAAAATAAAGCAAACAAAAAGAAGAAACAGACCCATAAATACAGAGAACAAACTGATGGTTGCCAGAAGACAGTGGATGGAGGGAGAGACAGCATGGGTAAAGGAGAGTGGGACATACAGGCTTCCAGTTACAGAATGAATAAGTAACAGGGATAAAAGGTACGGAATAGTGAGTATACTTGATGATATTGTAATAGCATTGTATTTTGACAGATGGTAGCTACACTTGTGAGCATAGCATAACATATAGACTTGTTGAATCACTATGTTGTATGCCTAAAACTAATGTAACATTGTGTGTCTACTATACTTCAATTAAGAAAAAAATAAGCTAAATGTAGTGGGCAAAGCTGAAACCTGTGGACATAAAATTACAATCAGGTGTAATAAATACAATAGAAGTATGTGTGTGGTACTGAGAGAACAAGTGGTGTAGCCAGTGAAATAAAGAATCATAAAATGCTTTGAAAAGGAAAAGATGTGTATGTCAGAGGAAAAGTAAATGTTTGATACACAGAAAAGATTGCAGAAGGCATACAGGAAAAGAAGTACAAAAGACAGGATGTATAAAATATTGCATATGTGTCTACTCATAGCAGAGCTAGCTACCAGGGACTCTTCTCACAAGGTAAACTTGCTGGCAGTCATTCTGCCAATAAGCTGCCTTTGAGGTAATTCATCTTCTGAGTACATTCCATGTCACCTTACATTTTCTACATTGTCACACATTCATGGGTTTTTCACCCTCTCATCCATCACGAAGATTTCCACATTTTAGTCTCTCTCTAATTTGATATGTGAATAGAAGATCCATTTTTTAACTCACCCTTATAATAATACCTCTTTCAATTGCTTGCCATTTCTATAAACAAGTTATATGCAGTTGTCTTTTATAGATTTCCTTTTAATGTATCTAGGAGCTACCTGTTACCACAAATTTGATACTAATATAGCACCTTCCTGCTATAACTCTTCATTAGACTATTTATTTCCTGTGATCCTGTAGTGTAGAGAGGTAGAGAAGGCATAGGTCTAGACAGCTGGAATATACCTAAGGTCAGGATTGCACAGATTAAATTCTGTCTTTGGCTGTAGCACCAATTTATCACATAACATCAAATAAGTACCTTGTCTTACAGCACAAAAGTTTTCCCACCATCACATGTGAACATTTTTTTTCTGATAGCAATAATACATAACTAAATTAAAAATTCACTTTCAAATAACCAGAACAGTGTTTCCATGTCATGGTGGTCCTTTAGAGTCACCAGATGGTTACTACTATTTCTGAAAACACGACAGGAGGGAATAATAGGAGAAGGTATTTAGGATAGACTGGGAAGAACTTTTGGAATATCAGAACATTACTTTTTATGCATTTCTAATGAGGCTATATGGACATAATTAGCATTAATGTTTTAGTCAAGCTCTGGTGGAATTTCCCAATGGGATTTTTACCAGATCAATCTCCCTTTCTCTCACTGGAATTCTTTGGTTTTAGCTACAAATAGTCAGCAGTCTGGAAGCCTTCACAGTAGAAGGAAAGGCATGAGGCAAAGCAATGAGTAGAAAGAGTCTCTTCTGTCATCCAATTCAAACTACCACCTCTGCAGTCCAATATAATGGATTTTGGAAATGATCTAAGAGAAATAGTGCTAGCTACAGAGTAGACAGTAGCATGGTTCTGTTTTGTCTTCTTTTATCTTCCTTTTCCAGAGCAAGTTACTTTAAGGCAGAAACCATGATGTGTCCATTGCTCTATACCCCTCCAGTACTGAGCATAGAGCTTTGCCCATAGGGGAGGTGTAGGAAAACCATAAATGATAAATAACTGTTGGGTTCTTCTTGTAATTCCACAGGCCTTTATTTCTGCCTTTCTTTTCTTCTTATTTTATTTATTTATTTATTTATTTATTTATTTATTTATTGTTAGAATACAAAGCTCTTATGAAGATAGTTCTTTCTTCCTTTCCCTTTTTTTTTTTTTTTTTTTGGCCTCTGCGGTATCACCTTCTCATTCTGCCTCATTTAAAGAGGGTTGCAAATGGATTTCTTGTGCCTGTCTCATCACTGCTTTCTGTCTTAGGCACTTTATCATTTCACTGTCTGAATTGTGAGCAGCAAGGTTACAAATCTGTAGTCACCAGATTTTGACTGGTTCCTGTTCAATGTGACCTCTTACTGATTTTTTTGATCTTTTGGTGCTAGTGTCTTTCATCTGACTATCATCCTTTGGTTTCATGCTTGATTCCTTTGCTTGCTCTCTCTCTCTCTCTCTCTCCTTCTCTCTCTCTCTCTTTGTTTTGTTAGTTTTGTTTTTGGTCATTAATCTTTCTCTTCTGCTTTAAGTGATTCAGCATTCATCATAGGAGCCTCCCTATGTTTTTGTCTAGTAGAAAGCCATCAGTAGTTTCGAATCCTAGAAATGGGTTCACTCAGGCTATGCTCTTAGTCTAGCATGCGCTCATAACTCTCTACCATTCAAGATCCTGTTCTTTATTCAATAGTTAATACAAGGGCTTCCACATGGTCTAGAAGATCTAAATTCACAACTTTATTTCAGTTCATTCTAGTCAAATGACCTCAAGAAAGTCACTTGACTGACCTCTCTGAGCCTCATTGTCCTTCCTTTGGCTACAAAGTGAGGATAACCAGTATTCTTGTAGCTGCTGGAGAAACTTTACTCCTTTTCCAAATACAATTCAGTAATATATTCTGCATGAAAATATCCAAAACTGACTAGTTTCCATCACCTCTATCACTACCAACTTGGTCTGAGTCACCATTACTTATCACCTAAATTATTATGCAAGTCTCCTCTTACTTAAATGGAACCTTCTCAGTGAGCCATTTTCTAGTGATCCTATTTAAAATTTCACATGCCATTCTAAGCTTTATTTTCTCTATAGCAATTTGTGCATTATGATTATATGCTTATATATGATTTGCTTTCTCCCACTTAAATGTATGCTTTAGAGGGTGTAGATTTTTGACTACTTGGTTCACTGCTAAATTGCCATACTAGGTTCTCAATATTTGTCTGGTGAGTGAACACTTACCTTACAGGTTTATTGTGAAAATCAAATAGTGTATGTAGAAGTGCTTCATAAGATTAAACAGTATAAATGTGAGTTACCATTTTTATTATTTCCCTCAGTTGGAATTGGCCATTTCCTATCCCAAACTCATGTCTTTTGGTAGAATCCCAGTAGCACTTCTTTACTTTGAGGTGGGGGGTATTTATGTTTCTGTATCATAATTTTTTTTCTCTCTGGAAAAGTAGAGGCCTGATATATTAAATTTAGTTTGGAATTCTTAATGTCAGAGCTAGGTAGGGAGTGACTAACTCATGAGATACAAAATGTGGAGATAAGAAAGCCCTGAAAGAAAATACTCAAGAGTGAGATTGAAAGAGAGAGCCCAAGCAGACAATCTAACTAGTGCAAACAATTCAGAGTAAGAAAGCAGTTACCAGGCAACAGTATGGAAAATCATAAGAGCAGAGCAAGAAAAGTAGGTTTTCTGAGTGAGAAAAGTGGAAGGAAATGTAGAAGGTAGAACTGGAGAGTTTTCTGAGGCGTTGTTGCAAAATCACAAAAATATACTATACATCACTTCTGGCCTTGCTAAAAGGAGCTATTGATAGTTCTGAGCTAATTCAGATACCACCTCTCTGTAACCCTTGCCATAGGTAGAATAAGATCATTGTTTCTCTGGCAACACTAAATGGAAGGCTTGAACAGGCTTTGGAACATTCTGAAGGTGGGAAACATAGCACCAATTTAGCTTTTCTAGGCATATCCCACCGAACCAATTATCAGATCTGGCCAAGGAATTGTATGTTTAACATCTCCTTTGAAATATGCTCTACTATTTTTTTTGGATTATCCCAACTGATCCCTAAGAAAGAGATAGGATCTCGATGAAAGCATAAAGAATATAAATACCTGCAAGTCAGCTCTAGAGTCAGAAGGCAACTAAATTGGTGATTACTGTTATCCTGAAGGGCACAGGGGAGTTAATGATCCAGCTTTGAGCCCTGATCCTGAATTTGGGCTAGTAATTTATATCTATTGAGAGGAGTGTGAAGTGTCACCTTTTTTTCTCTCAAGATCCAGTACTGGTCAGCATACTAATTATCCCAAACCTTGGTCTGCCAGATATAATGAAGGTCCTTTTGGGAAACCTTATTTGCATAGCAAATAACCACCTACAATATTGTCACTTGTGATAGTTATTTTAAGGAAATCATGGGAGCAAGAAGCTACTGTATTTATTGAAGTGGGTCTTTTATGTGAAGGAGTGTAGCCAGGTAAATTGATCAGTGGAAGTATCACTGGGAATATATCAGTATTGCAATTTTGCAAAGACCCAGCTGATAAGCTCAAAACCCAAAGGAGAATGTGGACAGAAATGAGGAAGCTTGGCTGCCCATTGAGTAGAAGACCATTTTGTAAAACAGGATAAGAGTAAGCAGCAATGAGTGGTGCCTAATTCCATTTTAATACAAGATAAGAGATCAAAGTCCAAGATAACAATGCTCAGGGGATATTGAGGTTTGGGAAAGGTTGCAGTAAACTCTTGGATCACATGGGTGTCACAGATAATAAGACAATGTAGGGTGATATTTATGATTTGAGGCCACTAAAGATACCTGAGAGCCATACTCATTGTTATAATGAGTGGCTTTGTGGAATGCCTAGATATAGGTTTCCTTTTTCAAAGTATACATTGATTGACAGTTATCAGCATTATATGCCTCTAAGTACTGTCTTTTATACAAACCTAAGTATTTAGGTGATTCCACTGAGCATTGAAATGCTCATCCATGCATCCTATGCATGCTAGACTACTTTAAGCAGACATATAGGATTAATTTAATTTTTTATTATTACATCAAATTCTCTATCTTGACATCTTCAAACTTCCAGGGAAATACATCCGAGAGATTGTAAGTAGACACAACTGAAGAATAAACCATCCATTAGCGGTATTGGTCAAACCCAAGAATTGCTGAGTACATTTAATTGACAGGGAATGAAAAGTCCTCCCCTCAGAACTACTGACACCTTTTTAAACTTTGTGACAGATAAGGTGTGGCTCAGAAATTCCATCTTAGGAGTAGCAGATATGTATTCCTTTTGGTTGGCCCAGAGAAGATGCTGACAAAAGTAGTACCAAATAACCTGAGTCAGTTATTGAAGGGATTTCAAGTTTGAAAAGAATACAGGAAGCTGTTCAAATAAAGTATTTTATCCAGAGGCCTTCAAGGCTGGAAAGTAGCTGTGATGTTACACAGATTGTTACAAGCATACTCCTCTTGGTGAAGACCTATCTGGAAGACTATATTCCAATCATAACTTTTTTCACCTATGCATAAGATGGAATAGACTTATTGAATCACTGTGTTATGGACCAGAAACTAATGTAACATTGTGTGTCAACTATATTCAAATTAAAAAAAATTCTGTTTGCAAACTCATAATAACAATTTTTAAAAAGATGATAAATTACAGAGAGGTCAATATGGTCAAGGAAAATTCAGTATGGAGTTGCTCAGAAAGATAAGGTCATAAAAGTGTTAGCAAAAAAAAACCTATTAGAAGTAATAAATTAATACAAGAAAGTTGCAGGATACAGAATTAATACCCAGGAATCAGTTGTGCTTTTATATGTTAACAATGAAGTAGCAAAAAAAAAAGTTAAGAAAACAGTTCCATTTACAATTGTGCCAAAATGAACAAAATGCCTAGGAATAAACAACCAAGATGATAAAAGACCTGTACTCTGAAAACTATAAAACACTGATGAAAGAAATTGAAGATGACACAAACAAATGGAAAGATATTCTATACTCAAGGATTGGAAAATATTTTTAAAAAGTCTGCTCTCTCAAAAATAAATAAACATTAAAAAAATTAAAAAATAAGGGGGCACCTGGGTGGCTCAGTCAGTTAAGTGTCCAGCTTCAGCTCAGGTCATGATCTCATGGTCTGTGAGTTTGAGCCCCAGTCAGGCTATGTGCTGACAGCTCAGAGCCCGGAGCCTGCTTCGAGTTCTGTGTCTCCCTCTTTCTCTGCACCTCCCCTTCTCGCCGTCTGTCTGTCTGTCTGTCTGTATGTCTCTCTCTCAAAAATAAATAAACATTAAAAAAATTTTTTTAAAGTCTGTACTACCCAAAGCAACCTACAGATTCAATGCAATCCCTGTTAAAATACCTACAGCATTTTTTTCACAGAACTAGAACAAACGATCCTAAAATTTGTATGAGATCACAAAAGATCCCAAATAGCCAAAACAATCTTCAGAAAAAAGAAAAAAGCTGGATATATGGCACTCTCAGAATTCAAGCTATACTACAAAGGTGTGTTAATCAAAACAACATGGTGCTGGCACAAAAATAGACATACAGATCAATGGAACAGAATAGAGAGCCCAGAAATAAACCCATACCTATATGGTCAATTGGTCCATGACAAATGAGACAAAAATATACAGTGGGGAAGAGATAATCTCTTCAATAAATGATTCTGGGGAAACTGAATAGCTATATGCAAAAGAATGAAACAGGACCACTTTCTTATATCATACACAAACTTGAAATAGATTAAAGACCTAAGTGTTAGACCTGAAGCCATAAAATATCCTAGAAAAAAATAGTAGTTTCTGTGATGTTGCCATAGAAACATTTTCCTAGATATGTCTCCCAAGGCAAGGGAAACAAAAACAAAATTAAACTATTGGGACTACATCAAAATAAAAAGATTTTTTTACAGTGAAGAAAACCATCAACAAAACAAAAAGGCAATGAACTAAATGCAAGAAATTTTTTGCAAATGATATATCCAATAAGGGGTTAAAATCCAAACTTGTAACAACTCAACACTGAAAAAAACACAAATAATTTGATTAAAAAGTGGGCAGGGGGGGCGCCTGGGTGGCGCAGTCGGTTAAGCGTCCGACTTCAGCCAGGTCACGATCTCGCGGTCCGTGAGTTCGAGCCCCGCGTCAGGCTCTGGGCTGATGGCTCGGAGCCTGGAGCCTGTTTCCGATTCTGTGTCTCCCTCTCTGTCTGCCCCTCCCCCGTTCATGCTCTGTCTCTCTCTGTCCCAAAAATAAATAAAAAACGTTGAAAAAAAAAATTAAAAAAAAAAAAAAAGTGGGCAGAGGACCCGAGTAAACATTTTCACAAAGAACACATGCATATGGTCAATAGACACCTGAAAAGATGCTCATTATCACTAATCATCAGAGAAATGCAAACCAAAACCACAATGAAATATGATTTTATACCTGTCAGTGGCTAGAATTAAAAAGACAAAAAATAATTCAGAAATATATATGCACCCCTTGTTTATTGCGGTATTATTTACAATAGCCAAGATATGGAAGCAATTCGAGTGTCCATCCACAGATGAATGGATAAAGATGTGATACATCTTAATATACACATATTTATACATAATGGGATGTTACTCAGCCAGGAAAAAGTTATGATATCTTGCCATTTGAAACAACACGGATGTGCCTAGAGTGTACTATACTAAGTGAAATAAGTCATATAAAGACAAATGCCATATGATTTCACTTATACATGGAATCTAAAAACCAAAACAAATGTATAAACAAACAAAAAGCAGAATCAGACCTACAAATATAGAGAACAAACAGAGGGGAAGGAGTGGTGGGATGGGCAAAATGAATGAAGGGGAGTGGGACATACAGGCTTCCAGTTATGGAATGGATAAGTCACAGAGAATACAGCATGGGGCATATAGTCAGTGGTATTGTAATAGCTTTGTATGGTGACAGATGGTAGCTATACTTGTGAACAAAGCATAACATTTGGACTTGTTGGATCATTATATTGTACACCTAAAACTAATCTAACATTGTGTGTCAACTATACTTCCATAAAAAAAGAAAACAAGGAAAGAAAAGAGAAGTGGAATTACCTGCATATTAAATATGGAGCCACCTATCAGGAAGACTGAACCCTGGGCCATAAGTTGGGATATTGATTAATGGAGACACCCTCAGAAGTGAAAATGTAGGGGTTCCTGGGTGGCTTGGGTTGGTTGGGCGTCTGACTTTGGCTTGGGACATGATCACATGCCTCATGAATTTGAGCTGCGTGTCAGGTTCTGTGCTGACAGCTCAGAGCCTGGAGCCTACTTCATATTTTGTGTTTCCCTCTCTCTCTGCCCCTCCCCCGTTATTCTCTGTCTCTCTCTCTTTCAAAAATAAAGAAACATTAAAAAATTTTTTAAAAATGAAGTGAAAATGTATATCTGCTTGGCAGGAAGTTGAGCCTAATATACCAAAACTACTGCTCAGTCACATTCATAATGAGAATGGAGAAGTGAGAGGTAAGGAAAATCAGGAAGCAAGTTCTCTGCTTCCAAATCTCTTAACACATCTTTTAATGGTATACTTGTCTAGAATCCATGGCAATAGGCAGAGCTGGCCTAGAATGGTTACAAAATAATGTTGGCAGCAAAGCCCAAATTGAAGTAGAGAGGTTGTATAACCTGCAGCCAGAAAAGGCCAGGACCAAGAATAAATTTAGACATCAAATGACAAATAATAGCCTTTCAATATTATTATTGTTTTCTTTCGTTATCCTGTTATTTCCTAATGAGGGTAGGTTTCAGCAATGTTTACTAGGGAGGTAGCATTAAATCAGGTGTGGAGAAGAGCCAAGGTTTAGTCAATTAACCTTCTTGATATTCTTGTGTCTATCATTGGTCATTGATTTTATCTGACTCAAAACTCTGTACTAAAGATCCTACACTATGAGTTCCACTTTACAATTTTCTGTCTTTCTCTTTCTTTCTTTCTTTCTTTCTTTCTTTCTTTCTTTCTTTCTTTCTAACTTGTTTTATTTTTTATGTTTTTAAATTTACATTCAAATTAGCATATAGTGCAACAATAATTTCAGGAGTAGATTCCTTAGTGCCCCTAACCCATTTAGCCCATCCCCCTCCCATAATCCCTCCAGTAACCCTCAGTTTGTTCTCAATATTTATGGGTCTCTTCTGTTTTGTCCCCCTCCCTGTTTTTATATTATTTTTGTTTCCCTTCCCTTATGTTCATCTGTTTTGTCTCTTAAAGTCCTCATATGAGTGAAGTCATAGTATTTTTGTCATTCTCTGACTAATTTCACTTAGCATAATACCCTCCAGTTCCATCCACGTAGTTGCAAATGGCAAGATTTCCTTCTTTTTGATTGCCGAGTTATACTCCATTGTCTATATATACCACATCTTCTTTATCCATTCATCCATTGATGGACATTTAGGCTCTTTCCATACTTTGGCTATTGTTGACAGTGTTGCTATAAACATGGGGGTGCATGTGTCCCTTCGAAACAGCACACCTCTATCCCTTGGATAAATGCCTAGTAGTGTAATTGCTGGGTCGTAGGGTAGTTCTATTTTTAATTTTTTGAGGAACCTCCATACTGTTTTCCAGAGTGGCTGCACCAGCTTGCACTGCCACCAACAATGCAAAAGAGACCCTCTTTCTCCGCATCCTTGCCAAATTCTGTTGTTGTCTGAGTTGTTAATGTTAGCCATTTTGACAGGTGTATGGTAATATCTCATTGTGGTTTTGATTTGTATTTCCCTGATGATGGGTGATGTTGAGCATTTTTTCATGTGTCAGCCGGCCATCTGGATGTCTCCCTTGGAGAAGTGTCTATTCATGTCTTTTTCCCATTTCTTCACTGGATTATTTGTTTTTTGAGTGTTGAGTTTGATAAGTTCTATAGTTTTTGGATACTAAGCCTTTATCTAATATGTTGTTTGCAAATATCTTCTCCCATTCTCTTGGTTGCCTTTTAGTTTTGCTGATTGTTTCCTTAACTGTGCAGAAGCTTTTTATCTTGATGAGGTCCTAATAGTTCATTTAAAAATTTTTTTAAATGTTTTTTTTTATTTATTTTTGAGACAGAGAGACAGAGCATGAGCAGGGGAGGGGCAGAGAGAGGGGGAGACACAGAATCCAAAGCAGGCTCCAGGCTCCGAGTTGTCAGCACAGAGCCCGAGGCAGGGCTTGAACTCACAGACTGTGAGATCATGACCTGAGCTGAAGTTGGAGGCTTAACCGACTGAGCCACCCAGGGGCCCCCCAGTAGTTCATTTTTGCTTTTGTTTCCCTTTCCTTTGGACATGTGTTGAGTAAGAAGTTGCTGTGGCCAAGGTCAAAGAGGTTTTTGCCTGCTTTCTCCTCAAGGATTTTGATGGCTTCCTGTCTTAAATTTAGGTCTTTCATCCATGTTGAGTTTCTTTTTGTGTATGTTGTAAGAAAGTGGTCCAGGTTCATTCTTCTACATGTCACTGTCCAGTTTTCCCAGCACCACTTGCTGAAGACCACTGAATATTCTTTCCTGGTTGGTCAAATATTAGTTGGCCATACCTTTGTGGGTCCATTTCTGGGTTCTCTATTCTTTTCTATTTATCTGAGTGTCTGTTCTTGTGCCAATACCATACTGTCTTGATGATTACAGCTTTGTAGTATAGCTTGAGTCTGGGATTGTGATGCCTTATGCTTTGGTTTTCTTTTTCAAGATCACTTTGGCTATTCAGGGTCTTTTCTGGTTCCATACAAATATTCGGATTATTTGTTCTAGCTCTGTGAAGAATGCTGGTGTTATTTTGATAGGGATTGCATTGAATATGTAGATTGCTTTGGGTAGTATCGACATTTTAACAATATTTGTTCTTCCTATCCAGGAGCATGGAATCTTTTTCCATTTTTTTGTGTCTTCTTCAATTTCTTTCATAAGCTTTCTATAGTTTTCAGCGTATAGATTTTTCACCTCTTTGGTTAGATTTTTTCCTAGGTATTTTATGGTTTTTCGTGCAACTGTAAATGGGATCGATTCCTTAATTTCTCTTTCTGCCACTTCATTGTTCGTGTATAGGAATGCAACCGATTTCTGTGCATTGATTTTATGTCCTGCAACTTTGCTGAATTCATGAATCAGTTCTAGCAATTTTTTGGTGGAATCTTTTGGTTTTTCCATATAGAGTGTCATGTCATCTGCAAAGAGTGTAAGTTTGACCTCTTCCTGGCCGATTTGGATGCCTTTTATTTGTGTTGTTTGATTGCAGAGACTAAGACTTCCAATACTATGTTGAATAACAGTGGTGAGAGTGGACATCCCTGTCTTGTTCCTGACCTTAGGGGGAAAGCTCTCAGTTTTTCCCCATTGAGGATGATATTAGTGTTGGGTCGTTCATATATGGCTTTTATGAACTCAAGGTATGCTCCTTCTATCTCTACTTTCTTGAGGGTTTTTATCAAGAAAGTATGCTGTATTTTGTCAAATGCTTTCTCTACATCTGTTGAGAGGATCATATGGTTCTTGTCCTTTCTTTTGTTGATGCGATGAATCATTTTAATTGTTTTGCGGATATTGAACCAGTCCTGCATCACAGGTATAAATCCCACATGGACGGGTGAACAATTTTTTAAATTTATTCTTGGATACAGTTGGCTAATATCTTGTTGAGGATTTTTGCATCCATGTTCATCAGGGAAATTGGTGTCTAGTTCTCCTTTTTAGTGGGGTCTTTGTCTGGTTTTGGAATCAAGGTAATTCTGGATTCATTGAAAGAGTTTGGAAGTTTTCCTTCCATTTCTATTTTTTGGAACAGCTTCAAGAGAATAGGTGTTAACTCTTCCTTAAATGTTTGGTAGAATTCCCTTGGAAAGCCGTCTTGCCCTGGACTCTTGTTTTTTGGGAGAGTTTTGATTACTAATTCAATTTCCTTACTGGTTACGGGTCTGTTCAAATTTTCTACTTCTTCCTGTTTCAGTTTTGGTAGTGTATATGTTTCTAGGAATTTTTCTATTTCTTCCAGATGGCCCATTTTATTGGCATATAATTGCTCATAATATTCTCTCATTATTGTTTTTATTTCTGCTGTGTTGGTTGTGATCTCTCCTCTTTCATTCTTGATTTTATTTATTTGGGTCCTTTCCTTTTTTTTTGATCAAACTGGCTAGGGGTTTATCAATTTTGTTAATTCTTTCAAAGAACCAGCTTCTGGTTTCATTGATCTGTTCTACTGTTTTTATGGTTTTGATAGCATTAATTTCTGCTCTAATCTTTAGTATTTCCTGTCTTCCGCTGGTTTGGGGTTTTATTTGCTGTTCTTTTTCCAGCTCCTTAAGGCATAAGGTTAGGTTGTGTATCTGAGACCTTGCTTCCTTCTTTAGGAAGGCCTGGATTGCTGTATACTTCCCTCTTATGACTGCCTTTGCTGCGTCCCAGAGGTTTTGGGTTGTGGTGTTATCATTTTCATTGGCTTCCATATAGTTTTTAATTTCTTCTTTAACTGGTTGGTTAGCCCATTCATTCTTTTTTTTTAATTTATTTTTTTTTACGTTTATTTATTTTTGAGACAGAGAGAGACAGAGCATGAACAGGGGAGGGGCAGAGAGAGAGAGAGACACAGGATCTGAAACAGGCTCCAGGCTCTGAGCGGTCAGCACAGAGCCCGACACGGGGCTCGAACTCACAGACTGTGAGATCATGACCTGAGCCGAAGTCGGATGCTTAACCGACTGAGCCACCCAGGCGCCCCAGCCCATTCATTCTTTAGTAGGATGTTCTTCAGTCTCCAAATATTTGTTACCTTTGCAAATTTTTTCTTGTGGTTGATTTCGAGTTTCATAGCGTTGTGGTCTGAAAATAAGCACCGTATGATCTCAATCTTTTTGTACTTACTTAGGGCTGATTTGTGTCCCAGTATGTGGTCTATTCTGGAGAACATTCCATGTGTATTGGAGAAGAATGTATATTCTGCTGCTTTAGGGTGCAATGATCTGAATATATCTGTTAAGCCCATCTGGTCCAGCGTGTAATTCAAAGCCATTGTTTCCTTGTTGGTTTCTTGATTAGATGATCTTTCCATTGCTGTGAGTGGGGTGTTGAATCTCTTACTATTATGGTATTATTATCAATGAGTTTCTTTATGTTTGTGGTTAATTTATTTATATATTTGGGTGTCCCCACATTTGGCGCACTAATGTTTATAATTGTTACATCTTCTTGGTGGATAGATCGCTTGATTATGATATAATGCCCTTCTTCATCTCTTGATACAGTCTTTATTTTGAAGTCTCAATTGTGTTATATAAGTATGGCTACTCTGTCTTTCTTTTGTCGACCATTAGCATGATAAATGGTTTTCTATCCCCTTACTTTCAATCTGAAGGTGTCTTTGGGTATAAAGTGGGTCTCTTGTAAACAGCATATAGATGGATCTTGTATTCTTATCCATTCTGTTTCCCTATGTGATTTGATTGGAGCATTGAGTCCACTGACGTTTAGAGTGAGTACTGAAAGATATGAATTTATTGCCATTATGATGCTTGTAGAGTTTGAGTTTCTGGTGGTGTTCTCTAGTCCTTTCTCATCTTTGTTTCTTTTGAGAGATATAGATAGATATAGATATAGATATAGATATAGATATAGATATAGATATAGATTTCATCTTTTCTCCCCTCAGAGAGTCCCCCTTAAAATTTCTTGCAGGGCTGGTTTAGTGGTCACAAACTCCTTTAATTTTTGTTTGTCTGGGAAACTTCTTATGTCTCCTTCTATTTTGAATGACAGCCTTGCTGGATAAAGAATTCTTGGCTGCATATTTTTCTGATTTAGCACATTGAATATATCCTGCCCCTCCTTTCTGGCCTGCCAAGTTTCCGTGGATAGTTCTGCTGCAAAAATGATCTGTCTTCCCTTATAGGTTAGGGAGTTTTTTTTCTCTTGGTGCTTTCATGATTCTCTCCTTGTCTGAGTATTTTGTGAATTTGACTATGATATGCCTTGGTGATGGTCAGTTTTTGTTGAATCTAATGGGTGTCCTCTGTGCTTCCTGGATTTTGATGTCTGTGTCTTTCCCAAGGTTAAGAAATTTTTCCGTTATGATTTGCTCACATAACCCTTCTACCCCTATTTTTCTCTCTTCCTCTTTCTGGGACCCCCATGATTCTGATGTTGTTCCTTTTTAATGAGTCACTGATTTCTCTAATTCTTAAATTGTACTCTTTTGCTTTAATCTCCCTGTTTTTTTCTGCTTCATTTTTCTCCATAAGTTTGTCCTCTATATAGCTGATTCTCTGTTCTGCCTCATCCTTCCTTGCCGCCACTGCATCCATCCGTGATTGCAGCTTAGTTATACCATTTTTTATTTCATTCTATTTTTTACTTCTTTTATCTCTGCAGAAAGGGATTCTAATCTATTTTCAACTCCAGCTAGTATTCTTATTATCGTGATTCTAAATTCTGGTTCAGACATCTTGCTTGTATCTGTGTTGGTTAAATCCCTGGCTGTCGTTTCTTCATGCTCTTTCTTTTGGGGTGAATTCCTTCATTTTGTCATTTTGAGGGGAGAAAAGGAATTAATTAAGTAGAAAAATTAAAATTAAAAAATATTAAAATTAAAAAAAATATTAAAATTAAAACACACACACACAAAAACCTAATAAATGATTCTAGATCTTAGCTTTGTTTTGGTCTGGGTGTTGAAAGTGGTTTGACAGATTAGAGAAAAAAATGGGGGGAAAATCATTGGAGAATTTGAAAAAATGAATACACTGAAGTAGACTAAAATGAGATGATGGGAGTAAAATAGAATTTAAAATATTTACACAAAAGTAAAGAACATAGTAGAAAAAAATTAAAGAAAACTATTTTTAATACAAATTAAAAATAAAAATGATTTTTTCTCTTTCTCTATTCAAGAAAAAGAAAAGAAATGAAAAAGAGAAAAAAGAAATCATTTGAAAATTTGAAAATGTGAATATAGTGTAGTAGACTAAAAAAAATGATGGAAGTAAAATAGAATTTGAAAAAAATTACATAAAAGCAAAAAATATAGTAAAAAATTAAAGAAAAATATTTTTAATAGAAATTGAAAGTAAAAATGAAGTTTTTCTCTTTCTGCATTCAAGAAAAAGGAAAGCAACCAAAAAGAGAAAAAAGAAAAAGAAAAAAAGGAAATCGTTTGAAAATTTGAAAAGGTGAATACACTGAAATAGACTAAAATACAATGATGCAAGTAAGATAGAATTTGAAAAAAAAAATTCACAAAAGTAGAAAATATACTAAATAAAATTAAAGAAAAATATTTTTAATAAAAATGAACTTTTTCTCTTTCTGAATTCAAGAAAAGGAAAAGTAGTGTAAAAGAGAAAAAAAAGAAAGACAATTGAATAGATGGACCTGCTAACAGATTGAAATACAACTGAAATTACTTTGTTTTCCCCTAGAAGTCAGACTATGTAGCATTTTATTTATTTATTTATTTTATGTAGTGCTTTATAGTCCATAAACTAAGTAGGCCGTGAGACTTGTGTCCTTGAAGAGTGAAGTTGGCCCAGTTGGGTGGGGCTCAGTGTAACGGCTCCACTCTCCACTAGATGGCGCTGCTAGGCTACTGGTATGGAGTGTTTCCGTGCTCATAGGTGCATTTGCACATGTGCAGGAGCGGTGAAAATGGCGCCACCCAGCTACCCAGTCTCTGTTTTCGGAAATCTCCTCTCCCCGATCAGCAATCATGCACCCGGCTTCTGTCTTCAGCTTTCGTCCACTCCCTGCTTCTTCACTGTCCATGACCAAGCCCCAGGTAGTACCTGTCTCCTGAGTTTTGTCTCATATGTGGCTGTTTTCCCCAGCCCCTTACTTCTGAAGGACTGTGGCCTTGACCCGCTCTGCCCCTCTGCAGGAGTGTTTCACTGAGCAATGGCCGAATGAGCAATGGCTGCATGTTGGCTGCACCCAGGAACACTTGCAGGACCCTGCTGCTGCCGGTGCCCCCGATACTACGGCCAGGTGCCAGCCTGCCCCAGAAAAAGTTCGCAAGATAGTGTATCAGCAGCTTTTCAAGGATTATGGAAAATCATAACACATCTGGCACCCTTAACGACCTTGTTCCAGCACCAGCGAATGTGGCCATTTTCTGGGGTCTGCTGGGACCAGGTGGCTTCAGTCTCTACCAAATGTCCTTCCAACAGTGGAACCGCTTTTCCCTGTGTGGCCCGAGAACCTCCTGGACCCCACTCTGCTCCTGGGGATTTGCCCTTCCCACCAGAGCACCGCCAGGTATTGAGCTGTGGAGTTGCAGACTTTGTGCTCCCCTTGTTACAGTCTTAATGGAATTTAAACCCTCTCCTTTTTCCCTTTTTAGTTAAGTTCCTGTGGTTGTTTCCAGTTTTCCACTTTCTCTCCAGCTGCTTTTGGGGAGGGATGCTTTTCCCATATTCTTGCCCCCCCACCCCCCAGTCTCTGTCCTCTCTCTGTCTGCAAAAGTGCTCCCTTCCCACCACTGGCTTCTCTCTCCCCAATTTCACCTCTCCGCACCACGTACCTGCTAAATTCTGTGGTTTAGGTTGTGCAGATTATTGTGTTAATCCTCCAATCAGTTTTCTAGGTGTGTAGGATGGTTTAGTGTAGGTCTGGCTGTATTTCATGGATGCGAGACACACAAAAAATTTCCATGCTGTTCTGCCATCTGCCACTTTACAATTTTAAAGTACTTTTTTCACATTAGTATTTTTTGTCTAACTTTATCTAATTTATTTGTTATCTAAATTAATTCTCACAATGGAACTATGAGGGCAAGTTTTTTAAAAAACATTCTTTGTTCCCAACAAGTGCCCTCCTTTTTTTAAAAGTGTTTTTTTATCTTTGAGAGAGGCAGAGTGAATGTGGGGGAGGGGCAGAGAGAGAGGGAGACACAGAATCTGAAGCATGCTCCAGGCTTTGAGCAGTCAGCACAGAGCCCAATGTGGGGCTTAAAATCATAAAGCGTGAGATCATGACCTGTGCCAATTTCAGATGCTTAACTGACAGAGCCACCTATGTGCCCCCATCAAGTGCCCTCCTTAATGTCTTATAGGGATGAACACTGGGTGTTATATGTAAGTGATGAATCACTGGATTCTACTTCTGAAGCCAAGACTACACTATATACTAACTAACTTGAGAATAAATACAAGAACAAAATGAGGAAATGTGCATAAAGTATTCGGAAATATACAAGATCTTATATAGAAAAATGATCCTATGATAAACATTAAAAAATTCTTTGTTTTATTGCTATTTAACTCTTGTACACTATTGGCGGGAATGTAAACTGATACAGCTGCTGTGAAAAACAGTATGGAATTTCCTCAAAATATTAAAAAGGAAATACCTTATCAACCAGTAATTTCACCCCTGGGTATTTACCTGAAGAAAATAAAAACACTTATTCAAAAAGTTATATACACCCCCATGTTTATTGTGAGGGCAAGTATTGATATCCTCACTTCACAACGGTGGAAATAAGACTAAAATAATTAGGGTTATTTAGTCAATAAATAGGAGAGCTAGGACCCAATCTCAGGGCTACTGGTTCTATGTTTTAGGGAAAGAATGAAGCAGGGTAAGAGTGTACAGCATACCCTTACAGTCCGAGTTTTCTAATCTGTGAATGCCGGGGTTTGGTGAGACATGGTATGTTTTCTAACAAAGGGTACTGACATAAGGCTTAGCTATTTCAGATATGGAATAGGCGAAAGTAAGGGCATTGTAGGTGTATGTCAACGTAGAGTATGACTCCTCATAAGAAAATTTAAGAAGAACAGGTTGTTACTAAAATTGATGTAAGAGGAAAAAATATGAGAGTTTTCTGGCTTAACGCTAAGGTTAAGAAAAAGATGGCTTGGCAGATAGTGTATTTGAAAGATGAAATTCTTTAGAACTGGGTCAAAGAATAAGAAAACTCTAACAGAGACATGGGAGGAAAAACTACTGATTTTGAGTTGTGAAGTAAAGATCTCTGATTCTAGGCAGAAAGCCTGGGATATGCTCAATTCAGCCAGGCCTATCATATTAATTTATTCTATGACAAAGGGAATAAGACTATATCTTGCTTGCAACACGTTAATCTACCATGATTGTGAAGGAATCCCTATTTCTCAGGAAAATGCCCAATCCTATTTGCTGAAAGATAGCTATTACTGCCATCAATTCTAAACAGAATCATATTTCAAACACTGAATGGATATGGTTGTACATGTATCTTTGTATACATGTGTAAGGGCCTCTGTTGTTCTGTTGTTTCTGTATAATCAGTGGAATAACTGAGTTATGGTGTATACACATCTTAGCTTTAACAGGTATTGCCAAATTGCTTTCCAAAATGGTTGTGCTAATTTTTACTTCCCTCTAGCTGTATGTGAGAGTTCTCTGTTTTACTTCCTTACCAACACTTGGTACAGTCATGCTTCTAAATTTTTGCCAGGCTGTTGTGTGTAAAATGTTACTTCCTTTTAATTTTCATTTACTTGATTATCTAGTGATATTGGATATCTTACACTCATTGACTATTCGAATTCCTTTTTATGAACTGTGATTCCTATTTAAGTTGTTCAAATCACTGGCACATAATATCTGTGTATACTATGGGGTAGAAATGTAGTTTTTACAAATGAATGACCTGTCGTCCAGGCACATCTTTCAACAGCACATGCTTTTCTCATATACAATAATTTCTTGCCATATATCAAGTTTCCATATACTTATAGAATAGTTTCTGGGTATACTGTTTAATTGGTTTGATGTATATGCTAATTTTAAATGGGAGTCTGTGCTTCTTTTCACTTTTTTGTTTATTTTAGTTAAATTTTATATTTTTAAAAATTAATGTGCAATTTACATACAATATAATTTATTCTTTGTGATATACAATCATGTAACTGCCAATACAACCCAGATACAGAACAGTTCTATCAACTGGAAAAATTTACTTATGTTTTTGTTGTTACTCATTCCCATCCACATCAGCCCCTGGCAGCCACTGATCTATTTTTTGTCTCTATAGTTTACCCTTTACAGAATGTCATATTAATGGAATCATACAGTAGTAGCCTTTTGTGTCTGGCTTCTTTCACTTAGCACAATCCATTTGAAATTTATTCATGTTTGTTGCATTTTAAGTAGTTAATTCCTGTTTTTGCTGAATAGTATCCTATTGTATGGATGTACTATACTTTATAGATTCACCAGTGGAAAAACATTTGGAATATATTTCCAGTTTTTGGTGATTATGAATTAAAATTCTATAAACGTTCACATAAAAGTTTTAGTGTGACATGATTTACGTTTATCTTGGGTTAATACCTAGGAGTAGGATTGCTGAATTGTATAATAATTGTTAACCTGTTTTTCAAAATGGACATACCATTATAAATTCCTATCAGAAGTGTATCATAATTCTAGTTGTTTTACATCTTTTCAAGCACTTCGTATTGCCTATCTCTAAAAATCCTATAGCTCTTTGGATAGGCTGCTAATGGCACCATATTGTGATTATAAATTGCATTTTCTGATTGTAGTTTTTCATGTGTTTGCCACCTGTATTTTTCTTTGGTGAAATATCTGTTTAGATCATTTGCAAAAAATTTGCTCTGTATTATTGGTTTCTTATTACTGGATATTAAAAATTCTTTATATATTCTGTATACAAGTCCTTTGTTATAAATGGGATATAAAAATATTTCTTCCAGGCATTGAATTTTTAAAGTATTAAATAAGTATCCCTGAACAGTTTCTGATTTTTCTCTGGTATTTCTTTTATTTATCTATGTATTTATTTTTCCTCATGATAAGTATACTCTTTAATCCCCATCACCTATTTCATCCATTCCCACACCTCCCCTCTGGTAACTGCCAGTTTACTCTCTAGTTAAGAGTGTGGATCCTGAGAAACTTAACAGAAACCCATGGGGGAGGGGAAGGAAAAAAAGAGGTTAGAGTGGAAGACAGCCAAAGCATAACAGACTCTTAAAAACTGAGAACAAACTGAGGTTTTATGGGGGGGTGGGAGGGAGGGGAGGATGGGTGATGGGTATTGAGGAGGGCACCTTTTGGGATGAGCACTGGGTGTTGTATGGAAACCAATTTAACAATAAACTTCATATATTGAAAAAAAAGAGTCTGTTTCTTGGTTTGTCTCTCCCTTTATGTCCTTTGCTCATTTGTTTTGTTTTTTAAATTTCCCATGAGTGAAATCATATGGTATTTGTCTTTCTCTGACTGACTTATTTTGTTTAGCATTATACTCTCCAGCCCTACCTATGTTGTTGAAAATGGCAAGATTTTTTTCATTTTTATAGCTGAATAACATTCCTCTGTGTGTGTGTGTGTGTGTGTGTGTGTGTGTGTATTATCCATTCATCTATTGATTGGCACTTAGGCTGCTTCCACACTACAGCTATTGTAAATAATGCTGCTATAAACATAGGGGTGCATTTATCCCTTTGAATTAGTGAGTTTGTATTCTTGGGTTAAATACCCAAACGTGGGATTGCTAGATTGTGGGGCAGTTCTATTTTTAACTTTTTGAGGAAACTTCATACTGTTTTCCACAGTGGCTGCACCAGTTTGCATTTACACCAACAGTGCACGAGGGTTCCTTTTCCTCTACATCTGAGCCAAAATTTGTTTCTTGAGTTTTTTTATTTTAAACATTCTTAGAGGTGTGAAATTATATCTCATTATAGTTTTGATTTGCATTTCCCTGATAATGAGTTATATTTATCATCTTTTCATGTGTCTCTTGGCCATCTGGATGTCTTCTTTGGAGAGATGTTTGTTCATGTCTTCAGCCCATTTTTAATTGGATTATTAGGCTTTTGGGTGTTGTTTTATAAGTTCTTTATATATTTTGGATACTAACCCTTTATTGGATATGTCATTTGCAAATATCTTTTCCCATTTAGTAGGTTGACTTTTAGTTTTGTTGACTGTTTCCTTTGCTGTGCAGAAGCTTTTTGTCTTGATGCAGTCCCAGTGGTTTTTTGTTTGTTTGTTGTTTTTATACAATTTCTGAGTAATTTATTTTTCAAAGGCTAATAAAGTAGAGCTCTGTAATATATTACAGTTTACTACACAATGTTTACATAGAAGATTTTCTGTATTTGGTTGATGTTTGAATATATAGATATAGATATACACACATGCAGACAGACAATATGAATTTTTTATTCTGTTAACTTTGCCTCAGGAGACATATCTAGAAAGATGTTGTTATGGCTGATGTTAGAGAAATTACTGCCTATGTTCTCTTTGATGATTTTTATGGCTTCAGGTCTCACATTTAGGTCCTTGATCAATTTTGAGTTCATTTTGTGTCTAGTATAAGAAAGTGGTCCAGTTTCATTCTTCTGCATGTTACCGTCCAGTTTTCCCAATGCCATTGGTTGAACAGACTTTTTCCCATTGGATATTCTTGTATCCTTTGTCAAAGTTTAATTGACCATATAGTCGTGGGCTCATTTCTGGGTTTTCTATTCTGTTCTATTGATCTATGTATCTGTTTTTGTGCAAGTACCATAACATCTTGATCACTAACAGCTTTGTAATATAAACTTGAAGTCCGGGATTGTGATGCCTTCAGGTTTGCTTTTCTTTTTCAAGATTGCTTTGCCTATTTGAGGTCTTTTGTGGCCATTCAAATTTTAGGAGTGTTTGTTCTGGTTCTGTGAAAAATGCTGTAGGTATTTTGATAGGGATTGCATAAAATGTGTAGTTTGCGTTTGGTACTGTGAACATTTTAACAATATTTGTTCTTCTAATCTGGAGTATGAAATGTCTTTCTATTTCTTTGCATCATCTTTAATTTCTTTCATCCATGTTTTATGGTCATAGGTTCATGAGTTTTCAGAGCATAGGTTTTTTCACCTCTTTGATCAAGTTTATTCTTAGATATTTTATTATTTTTGGTGCAATTGTAAATGGGATTATTTCCTAATTTCTCTTTCTGCTGCTTCATTATTAGTATATAGAGATGCAATTGATTTCTGTACATTGATTTTATATCCTGTGACCTTACTGAATTCATTTATCAGCTTTAGGAACACTTTGGTGGCGTTTTTGGGGTTTTCTATATATAGAAAAAGAAATTTACTTTTTCCTTACTGATTTGGATGCCTTTGATTTCTTTGTGTTGTCTGATTACTGTGGCTAGGACTTCCAGTACTATGTTGAATAAAAGTGGTGAGAATGAAAATCCTTGTTTTGTTCCTGACCTTAGAAAAAAGCTCTTAGTTTCCCCCCATTGAATATGATGTTGGCTGTAGGTTTTTCATAGAGGGCCTTTATTATGTTGAGGTATGTTCCCTCTAAACCTACTTTGTTGAGGTGTTTTTTTTTTTTAAATCATGAATGGATGTTGTACTTTGTGAAATACATTTTATGCATCTATTGAAATATGATATGGCTTTTAACATTTCTCTTATTTATGTGATATATCACGTTTATTGATTTGCAAATACTGAACCACACTTGCATCCCAGGAATAAATCCCACTTGGTCATAGTGAATGTTTTTTTTTTTTTAATGTATTGTTGGATTTGGTTTGCTAATATTTTTTTGAGGATTTTTGCACCCATGTTCATCAGAGAAATTGGTCTGTAATTCTCTTTGTTGTCTATTTATCTGGTTTTGTTATCAGGATCATGCTGGCCTCATAGAATGAATTTGGAAGTTTTCCTTCTATTTTTTAGAAAAGTTTGAGAAGAGTAGATATTAACTCCTTTTTAAATGTTTGGTAGAATTTGCCTGTGAAGCCATCTGGTCCTGTACTTTTATTTTTTTGGTAGTTTTTTTTTATTAGCAATTCAATTTAACTACTAGTAAACAGTCTGTTCAGATTTTCAATTTATTCATGATTCAGTGTTGGAAGATTGTGTTTCTAGGAATTAATATTTTTCATATAGGTTGTGCAATTAATCAACATATAATTTTTCATAGTATTCATTTGCAATTCTTTGTATTTTGGGGGTTTTGGTTGTTATTTCTCCTCCTTCATTTCTAATTTTGTTTATTTGAGTTCTTTCTTTATGAGTCTAGATAGAAGTTTATCCAATATTTTGATCTTTTCAAAGAACCAACTCTTGGTTTCATTGATCTGTTCTATTGTTTTGTTTATTTGTTTCTCTGTAATTTATTTATGCTCTAATCTTTATTATTTCATTCTTTCTGCTGTTTTGGGGCTTTGTTTGTTCTTTTTCTAGCTCCTTTAGGTGTAAGGTTAAGTTGTTTATTGAGATTTTTCTTGCTTCTTGAGGTAAGCCTGTATTGCTATAAACTTCCTTCTTTTTTTTTTTAATTTTTTTGACGTTTATTTATTTTTGAGACAGAGACAGAGCATGAACAGGGGAGGGTCAGAGAGAGAGGGAGACACAGAATCCGAAGCAGGCTCCAGGCTCTGAGCCATCAGCCCAGAGCCCGACGTGGGGCTCGAACTCACAGACTGTGAGATCGTGACCTGAGTTGAAGTCAGACGCTTAACTGACTGAGCCACCCAAGCGCCCCTAAACTTCCTTCTTACAACCATTTCTCTTAACCCCAAAGATTTTGGACCATTGCATTTTCATTTTCTTTTGTCTTCAAGTATTTTTTTATTTCCTCTTTGATTTCTTGGTTGACTCATTCATACTTTAGTAGCATGTTTTTTAAATTTCGTGTATTTGTGCTCTTTCCACATTTTTTCTTGTGGTTGACTTCTAGTTTCATTGCCTTTTAATCAGAAAGATGCATGGTATAACTGATCATTTTGAAATTGTTACGACCTGGTTTATGACTTAATATGTGATCTATTATTGAGTGTTCCATATGCACTTGAAAACAATATGCATTCTGCTGTTTTAGAATGGAGTGTTCTGAATGTATCTATTAAATCCATATGGACCAGTGTGTCATTAAAAGCCACTGTTTCTTTGTTGATTTTCTGCTTAGATTATCTGTCCATTGATGAAAGTGGGGTGTTAAAGTCTCCTACAATTATTATATTACTATGCATTAGTTACTTTTTATTTCTTGTTAACTGGTTTATATATTTGGGTGCTCCTGTCTTCAATGAATAAATATATACTATTGTTATGCCTTGTTGGATTATTCCCTTAAATGACTATATAATGTCTCTCTTTGTCTCTTGTTACAGTGGTTTGGTCTGATATAAGAATGATACCCTGGCTTTCTTTTCACATATGTTTACATGATAAATGTTTCTTTATCCCTTCATTTTCAATATGCATGTGACTTTAGGTGTGAAGTCTCTTATAGGCAGTATATAGATGAGTCTTGTTTTTTAATAAATTCTGTTACCCTATGTCTTTTTATTTAAGCATTTAGTCCATTTACATTCAAAGTAATTATTGATAGGTATGTATTTATTGCCATTTTGTTATTTGTTTTGTGTTTGTTTTGTGGATCTTCTCTGTTACTTTCTATCCTTCCTCTCTTCTCTCAGCATAAGTTCACTTTCTTTAGTGATATACTTGGATTCCTTTCTCTTTAGTTTTTATGTATCTGTGACTGGTTTTTGATTTGTTGTTATGATTAGGTTTGTATATAACATCTTCTTTATACAGCTTTCTATATTATGTTGATGATTGCTTAAGTTTAAACCCATTCTTACTCCTCTCGCCATGTTTTAAGTATATGGTATCATACATTATATTCTTTTATTTTGTGAGTCCCTTGACTGATTTTTACAGATCTACTTATTTTTACTGCTTCGGTGTTTCCTACTTTTCTTACTCTTACTTATGATCTTTCCATTCCACTCAAAGAGTCCCCTTTAACATTTCTTGCAGGGATAGTTTAGTGGTCATGAACTCCTTTAACTTTTGTTTGTCTCAGAAATTCTTTATCTATCCTTGTATTCCAAATGCCAGCCTTCCCAGTTAGAGTATTCTTGACTGCAAAGTTTTCCCTTTCAGCACTTAGAATAAATCATGCCACTCCCCTCTGGCCTGCATAGTTTCTGCTGAACAACCCTCTGATAGCCTTATGGGGTTTCCCTCTAATGTAACTGTTTTCTTTTCTCTTACTGCCTTTAAAATTCTCTATCATTGATTTTTGCCATTTTAGCTACTATATGTCTTGGTGTGGACTTCCTTGGGTTGATTTTGTTGAGGAATTAATCTCTGTGGCTCCTGGATCTGAATTTCTGTTTCCATCCACAAATTCAAGAAATTTTCAGCTATATATCTTCAAATAAATTTCTTCCCCTTTTTCTCTCTTCTCGGGTATTCCCTGTAATGTGAGTGTAATTATGCTTGATGGAGTCACTGAGTTCCCTAAGTCTATTCTCATTTTGTGTCATTTTTTTCTCTAACCTAGTCAACTTCATTACTTTCCATTACTCTTTCCTCCAGGTCACTGATTCATTCTTCTGCTGCTTCTAGCCTGCTATTTATTCCATGTGTTGTGTTTTTAATTTCAATTACTGTGTTCTTCATCTCTGATTGGTTCCCTTTTATCACTTTTTTAAGTGTCTCACTGAAGTCCTCCATTCTTTTCTCAAATCCAGTGAGTATCTTTGTGATCATTACTTTAAATTTTCTACCAGACATATTTCTTATCTCCATTTTGCTTAGTGATTTGCTTGTGATTTTGTTTTATTCACTCATTTGGGAAATATTCTTCTGTTTTCTCATTTTGTCTAACTCTCTGTGTCTGTTTCTGTGTGTTAGGAAAGTCAATTATGTCTTTTGCCCCCGAAAACAGTGGACAAAGCATATGTTTTTAACAAGATGGTACTGGTCCTCTTCCACAGGGGATATGCAGCTGCTGTGGAGACTGGGGTAGCTAGGGCTGCTTTGCAAAGCACACTTGGGCAGGGCATGCAGTTTTAACAAGGTGCATTCATCCTCTGCAGGAGATGACTGGCTGCTGCTGCCACCGAGACCAAGGCCCCACAAACCTCACAATGAGAAATGATCTGGTGGCAAGGTTTGCACCAGTCTTCTGGGGGAAGGTACCCACAGTGCTGGGACTGACTTAGCCCTGGTTGGAGGAGGCTGGGCACAGTGTAAACAAATTAGGTAGTGAAAGCCAGGGTTGTGCTGGTTATAGCAGGTGTCTGTGTGTTATGCTGCTGGGTGGAGGAGGGAAATGACCTCCTTTGTTCCTGAAGAAGACTCTCAGGGAATTCTGAGATTAGTAAATAATTCTTCCTACCAAAGCCCAGGTGTTTTTTAAACTGCTGCCTCTATGCTGTATCTCTGTGGAGTATTTGTTGTGCTGTCTCTTTAAGGCAGGAACTCAGTGTCCTATTGCCCTCCAGGCTCTCCAAAAGCTGAGCCCACTGATTTTTAAAGTTCTAGGCTTTAAATCTCACTAGTTATAAGAACTCAGGAAATTTGGCCCCTATGTTTTTCAAAGCCAAATACTATGGGGATTTATCTTCCCCATGCAGGCTCCACAGTGTGATAATCTGTTTCTGTCCCCTCTCTTCACCCACAGCTCTGTCCTCCCAGAGACCAGACCCATAGGGTTTTGCTCCCCCAACTCTTTTCCTACCTTCTTCTATGGGGCTCCTATTTCTTTACATTTGGTAGTGGAGTTTGTTCTGCCAGTCTTCAGGTCATTTCTGGATTATTTACACTAATGTGAGTGTTATTTATGGTTATATCCATGGGACCAGATGAGCTTATGGTCCTCCCACTTCACTGTCTTCCCCAGAGGTCCTCTTGTTTGTTTTAGCAATAAACTTGATTAAATTCAGCCCACAAGGTTTGATTTGATCTCCATGAGTGGTGATACCCATCTCATTCAGTTTTCAAAAACTTTGCTACATTGCATTTGTTTTATCTCACATGTGTATCACATAGCTAATATATGATAGTCTAAGACTTGAGCCATGGTTTACATATTAGTTCATAGTTCAATTATCAAAGTCTTTGCTGTGTTGCTTTCAGTCTCTCCTATACCTGTGCTACTCAGAATTAGTCTGATGTTGAGGTGGTAGTTTAAACCATAGTGTACTCAAAGCCTTTGGTATGCTGCCTTGTTCCTTTCCTAGGCATGTGCTCAAGGGTGAGCCTATGATTTTTTTTTTTTTGGGTGGGAGGTTCATATACTGAATTAGTGGATCCTTTTCTTTAACAATCTATACTTTTGGATCGCCCTAACTCTCTGGACTGCAGTGGCCCTTTCCCCTTGATTCTCTGGCAACATAGGTTTTTAAAATCAGGGTTTTGGCTGCTTGTGACAGTTCCCCACCATGCAACTTTGCCTTTGAGACAGAACTGGAAGAGAAAAGAACAAACCCAGAAAACTTAATTCCCTATAGACTGCTTCTACAAGTTTTGACTCCCCTTTAAAATCTACTTTTTTTTTCTTTTGTCTGTCTTTCTTTCTTTCTTTCTTTCTTTCTTTCTTTCTTTCTTTCTTTTACTTTTCACAGTCCTTGGGTAATTGCTTTTATATTTTCTTTTTTTTTTAATTTTTTTAATGTTTATTTATTTGTGTGAGAGAGACAGAATGTGAGTGGGGGAGGGGCAGAGAGAGAGGGAGACACAGAATCCAAAGCAGGCTTCAGGCTCTGAGCTGTCAGCACAGAGCCTGATGCGGGGCTCGAACTCACAAACTGTGAGATCACGACCTGAGCTGAAGTCAGATGCTTAAGTGACTGAGCCACCCAGGCGCCCAATGCTTTTGTATTTTCATCCAGAGATTTATTTATAATCAGAGGAAGAGAAAGGCTGTAATACACTTGCTCCACAAGGCCAGAAGCCAGTTTAGTTTAGTTTTAATTTTAGTTTTTTTTACCTTATTTTTCTTGCTGCATAGTGGTTCTATGGTTTGCTTCTACTCTGATCACTGCAAAATAGAGTTACAATAATATTTTGAAGTTTCTTCTTTATTGTGATATTGCTGATCCATTCCTACTACAACAAACCACTCGGCTCAATTCCTAATCTCAAGACTATGTATTTGTACATCATGTCATCCCCACCCACCCTCTAACCCAAGTCTGCAGCCTCAATCAGAGCCTACACTAGACATCAGTTCAGCTTCACTTTTTCTAGCCTCTTTATAAGGAGAGCTCCAGATCTGACCCACAAGTATTCAACCTGCTTTCAGTCACCTCTTTTGTACAGAAAAAAAAATATTTTAGCTTTTTAAATTATTATTTTTTTACTATTATTATGTTTTACTATATTAGTTTTTAAATTTTATGACTGTCTCAATTTTCTCCTTGTTTTAAATACAAGTATATTTAATATACAGTCTTATATTGCTTTTAGTTTTACAGAATGATTCAACAATTCTATACATTACTCAGTGCTCATTATAAATATACTCTTAACCCTCTTCACCTATTTTGCCCATTCCCCCACAGAAACCACCAGTATGTTTCTCTATATTTAAGAGGCTTTTTTTTGGTTTGTCTCTTTTATTTATTTGTTTGTTTCTCAAATTATACACATCATATGATATCATATGGTATTTGTCTTTCTCTGACTTATTTCACTTAGCATTATACCCTCTAAATCCATCTACATTGTTGCAAATGGAAGATTTTATTATTTTTTATGGCTGATTAATATTCCAGTGTGTGTGTGTGTGTACATACCACAACTTGTTTGTTCATTTATCTATAGATGGACAATTTCATTGCTTCCATATCTTGGCTATTATAAATGGTGCTGCAGTGAACATAGGGATACATATATCTTTTTGATTTAGTGCTTTTGCTTTCTTTGGATAAATACCTAGTAGTGGAATTACTGGATTGTATGGTAATTCTATTCTTAAGTTTTTGAAGAATCTCCATACTATTTTTTATAGTGGCTTTCACCAGTTTGCATTCCCACCAATAGTACACAATGGTTCCCCTTTCTTCACATCCTTGCCAACACTTGTTGTTTCTTGTGTTGTTGATTTTAGCCATCCTGTCATGAAGTAATAACTCATTGTGGTTTTAAGTTGCATTTACCTGATGATGAGTGATGTTGAGTACTCTGTACAAGCACTTTTGGCCATCTGTGTGTCTTCTTTAGAGAATTGTCTCTTCGGGTCCTGTGACCATTTTAAATTGTTTTATTTGTTTTTTGGGTGTTGAGTTGTGTAAGTTCTTTATATATTTTTTTGTATTTACACCTTATCAGATACAGCATTTACAAATATCTTATTTCATTCAGTAGGTTGCCTTTTTGTTTTGTTTCCTTCACTGTGCAAAAGTTTGTTTGTTTGTTTGTTTGTTTGTTTGTTTGTTTGTTTTGGTGTAGTCCCCATAGTTTAAGTTTTCTTTCTTTCTTTCTTTCTTTCTTTCTTTCTTTCTTTCTTTCTTTCAACATTTCTTTAAGGAAAAAAGTGTATGTGCCTCTCGTAGCCTCTTCTAATCTATTATGGTCTTGGAAAACATAATATATTTTACATTGGAATCATAAAAAAAAAATCAAGTATTTTTTATGGGGTTCCTGGGTGGCTCAGTCGGTTAAGCATCCGATTTTGGCTTAGATCATGATTTCAGTTTGTGAGTTTGAGCCCTGCGTTGGGATCTTTGCTGACAGCTCAGAGCCTAGAGCTTGCTTCAGATTCTGTGTCTCCCTCTCTCTCTGCCCCTCCCCAGCTGTTGCTCTGTCTGTCTGTCTCTCTCTCTCTCTCAAAAGTAAATAATAAACATTAAAAAAAGTTTTAAAAAATTCAACTATTTTTTTACAGATAATAAAACTAAGGTATAGTTCTAGGCAAAGTAATTAGGCAAGAAACAAAAATAAAAGATATCCAAATTAGAAAGGAAGAATTAAAACCATCATTATTTACATATGACATGAACTATTTACAAATGACATGATACTATATATAGGAAACCCTAAAGACTTCATCCACCAAAAAACTATTAACTAATAAATGAATTCAGTAAAGTTGCAGATGACAAAATCAATATACATAAATACATAAATCTGTTGTGTTTCTGTGCACTAATGACAAACTACCAGAAAAAGAAAATTAAGAAAAAAAATATCACTTACAATTGCATCAAAATAATCATATACCTAGTAATACATTTAACCAAGGAAATGAATGACTTGTACACTAAAAACTATAAGACACTGATGAAAGATATTGAAGATGACACAAATAATTGGAAAGATATTCTGTGTCCATGGATTAGAAGAATGTCCATATTACCCAAAGCAACTACAGATTCAATGCAATCTCTATTAAAATACCAAAAGCATTTCTCACAGAACTATTAGAAAAAATCCTAAAATTTGTGTGGAATCACGAAAGACCCCAAACAGTCAAAGCAATCTTGAGAATGAACAAAGCTGGAGGTAGCATGCTTCCATATTTCCAACTAGACTACAAAGCTATAACAATCCAAACAGTATGATATTGGCATAAAAGCAGACATCTAGATTAATGCAATAGCATAGGAGAGCCTGGGAATAAACCCATACCTATATTGTCAATTAGTTTACAACAAAGGAACCAAAATATACATTGGAAAAAACTAGTCTCTTCAATCAGTGATGCTAGGAAAACTGGACAGCCACATGCAAAAGAATAAAATTTGACCACTGCCTTACACCATACACAAGAAGCAATTCAAAATGGATTAAAAACTTGAATGTAAGACCTTAAACCATAAAACTCCTAGAAGAAAACATAGATGGTAAGCTCCTTGACATTAGTTTTGGCATTGAATCTTTGGATCTGATGCTAAAAGCAAAGGCAACAAAAAGCAAAAATAGAGTAGTGGGACTACATCAAACTAAAAAGCTTCTGCAAAGCAAGGAAAATCAACAAAATGAAAAGACCACCCACTGAATGGGAGAACATAATTGCAAATTATATATGTGTAAGGGGTTAATATCCAAAGTATATAAAGAATTCAATTCTATAGCAAAAGAAACAAACAATTAAAAAATGGGCAAAGGATCTTAACAGACACTTTCTAAAGAAGACATACAAATGGCTAACAGGCACATGAAAAAAAATGTTCAATGATATTAATTACCAGGGAAATACAAATTAAAGTTACCATGAAATATCTCCTCACACCTGTTAGAATGCCTATTATTAAAAAGACAAAAATTCCTTATACACTGTTAGTAGAAATTAAAACTGGCACAGCCACTATGGAAAACATTATGAAAGTTCCTCAAAAAGTTAAAAATAGATCTACCATATTATCCAGCTATTCTACTTCTGGATATTTATCTGATGAAAATTTAAATACTAATTCAAAAAGATATATGCACCCCTATGTTCACTGCAGTATTATTTAGATATAGAAACAACCTAAGTGTTGATAAATGAATGGATAGAAAAGATGTAGCATGCATATATATATATATATATATATATATATATACACACATATACATATGTATATATGTGTATGTATGTATATACATATACATACATACACATATATACACACACATAATGAAATACTACTCAGCCATAAAAAAGGACATTGGCCATTTGTGACAACGTGCATGGACCTTGAAGGTATTATGCTAAGTAAAATAAGTCAGAGAAAGACAAATACCATATTATTTCACTTATGTGTAGAATCGAAAATAAAACAAATGAATAAACAAAAAATACTCATAGACAGGGAGAATAGATTAGTGATTATCAGAGGTCAAAGGAATTATAGAGTAGGAGAAAAGAGTGAAGGGGGTCAATTGTATGGTGATGGATGGTAACTAGACTTATTGTGATGATCACCTTGTAAGGTACACAAATATCAAATTACTATGTTGTATACCTGAAACTAATATAATGTTACATATCAATTTTATCTCAATTAAAAAATATATTTGCTGTACATTCCAGGTACCCCACACTAGATGGACTAGCATAAACATGGGGCTAGTCTTCAAACCTACCAAATGTTAAAAGTTATGAATCTTGCCCAAACAGCCTGCAAAAGAGGGTGTGAGTCAATTTCAAAGATTAGAGCTGACAGAGACTCTTGTAATTTCTGCTCCCCTAAATCACCTGTTTTTTATTTCCCTGGAGAGCTTATCTGTAATCAGTGCTAATGAGGGATGGGGTCACTGAGGAATTCCAGTATCTAGGTCCCCAAGGGTTGTCAAAGACAAATGGAAAGGCTATTAACATAAGAAGAGAACACTCCAGCTCTCAGATCTGTGAAACCCTGTCCCTAAGTCATGGTAGCCCACTCCCTAAGTTCATGTAGCTAGCTATCCATGATAGCTAGTCACATGGGAGCTCATTTCTACCAGTCCGGTGTCTCTCAAGATGACAAGTGTGTACAACAATAAGCGCATGTTCTCCAAAATTCTCAGTGATCTGGAAACAAGAAAATAGAAAAGTTAAGGATTTTTTTCTTCTAGCAAAAGTTCCTGTCCTCAAAGCCTCACTATTCTTAGAAAGACTTTCATTAGAAAGGACTTTTGTACATTATGGCCTATAATTAGATAAGGGGGTAGAGTTGGCTTTTGTTCATAGCATTCATCTCATGAGCTTGTCTCTAAATGGAATTGCGACAAACTTCCACCATAAAACATTTCAGTGTCAGAAAAAAAAAAAATCAGACCTAAGCCAGAGGAAAGTGAATGAAGTATAGGGAGGATGATTAAAACCATGTCAAAGGGAGGGGAGACATAGTTAAAGGAAGTCAGGATATTTAGTCTAGAAAGGAACAAGAAAAGAAAATTTAGGGGTACTGTGATCACGTTCTTTCAATTTCTGATCTCAAATTTCAATCTCAAAGGATTAAGAAGCAAATTTTGTTGGGTGAGTCCAAAGGGCAGTGCTAAAACCGATGTTTATTTTGTGCTAGGGTGGAGCAACTCGAGTTGAGGAACCTACTCTGGTTTCTGCTCAAAGGAGAAAATTCACAATTTCTTGTCAATCTATTTGAAGTCAAACTAGAAAATACAATTTGTTATGAACAACATATTCAATATAAAGACAGTGTTCACTTGCTGACTGGCTTCTATTTAGTCTTTCAGATCAAAACAAGCAGAAATGACATAAGAACTGGTTGATAAGTTCCCCACTAGTGGGAGTACCACTGAGGTCATGTATGTTAATGTAAAGACAGGAGCTTTCAAGCACTTCCAATATCACAGTAAATTTGCAAAAGGAAACAATTCTGTTCATGTTTGGTTTCAAAGGATAACATTGGAAGGAAATTGGATACCCAAAGCAAATAAAGAAAGCACCAAGGAGCATCTGAAAACAATTGTTAAATAAAGTGGGAGTGGGGAGGCCTTCTTATCTCTTCATTAATTCATGTCTCACATTTGTCTCTACCAGGAAGACTATGAAAAGGAGCTAGATTATGAATTGTAGCCCTTATCAGTTCTAGTCTAATTCACTCATCTTTTCATTAAGTTAAATGAAAGAAGAGCAAACTTCTAACCATTCTTTCACACAGAGAATCTGGAGTAGTGAGTGAACACTCCCTTCTATGTCTGGGACCCAGGACCTTAGACTTCTGGGCAACCTTTGTCTATTCTCTTTGTCTTTTTCCCATTTAATCCTTTCTTGCTTTTTCTTTCAATCTTCTTCGCATTATCTCTCTCTCTTCTTTCTTTCCTCCCCCCTTCTTTACACTTCCTCCCCTTTATTTTGTACCACTTCCCTTAATTCTCTTATCCTCCAGATTCTTTCCAAATGGGACAGATATAGAGGAAGAAGGGATTTGGCATCCTGTGTGCTAAACCAGACTTCCCAACTCCCTTTCCCTGCAGCAAAGCCAGGGAAATTTCTGAAGCTTGGGTGAGCCCTAATTCATTGGGAAAGCAGCATCTCGCCACTGTTTCCCTTTTAGCAATCAAGAGGTGCCTTTTAAGTGAAAGTGAATAATTAAAAGAGAGCAGGAGCACCACATTTGCATTAAATCTCCTACATTCCTCAGGCAGCTTATTTCTTGCTACCATTGGGCATCTTTAGTCAGACATTTTTTTGCTTGGATTTACAGTCATAGTTCCTAGTTAAAACAAAAAGGAAATTTGGAATTTAGATTGTCCCATACCCTCATTGTACAAGAGAGCAGCTAAAATGAAAACAGTCTTGTTTAAAGCATTCAGCAAGTCAGGGGCAGAGATCCAGAACCCAAGACTCTTTGTTATAGCCCTTTCCCTTTCCACCTATAGTGACTCCACTGTCCCCTTGGTGGTCTCTTGCAATTTAACTTTACCACCAGTATCTTTCTCCTTTTTTTTTCCTATAGTCTGAGTAACCAGTTTTTAGTCTGCATAACTATCTTACCATTTTACAATTATATTGGTTTAGAAAGTTCTGTATCTAACTATGTCGTACCTAGATAGAATATTGGATTCAAATGTAATTGTGGTCTCTTCCATTAATTAGTTAAGTTTATTTTAGTACTTGAGGGTAGGACAATGATTCTCTAGCCAATAAACCTGGGAGTGTATCTGAAGGGACAAGTCTTCAGGAGGTGTGTTCTGGGTCCTGAAGTGTTGTCTCTTCTCCTTCAAGCATAGAAATGGCAATGAGGTAAGCCTGTGCTCCAAACTATTTAAAACACAGCTCTGGTTTCAAAAGCATATTATTTCCTGATTAAGCTTGGGAGTAAGGTGTGTGTTTGGTGAATTGACTATAGTGCTGATTATTATTAAATGATACTCATAGTTTCTTCTGAAAACATAATGTTTGTGGTTTTGCACAGTGACCTTGAATATACTCAGTTCATGAGTAGAGGAACAGTGTATTAAGCCGAAAAGATGGTTCTGAAAAGTAGCAAGTCAACAATATCTAAAGTACATCTGGGCCAGAACCCAGGACTGGATGAATATAGTGAATATGCTACAGATGAAGTAGGTAGATATGTTCCCTACCTGTCCATAAGATAAAAGAAATAGTGTCATAGATTGTAGTAGTCAGCCTCATTATATATTTATATATAAATATGTATATAAATATGTATATGTATATAAATATACATCAAGTCTTGTGTGGGCTTTATTGGTATTGGCTGGGCTACTGGTGTACTCTACTGGGGTTTGGTATACTGATCTAAACTGGGATTATTTGAATTTAATATAATGATGGGGTCTTTGCTAGGCTGGCATAGGCTTCCCTGTGTTCTATCTGAGGAATTCTGGAGTGTGTGGGCTAGTCTGGGCTGCAATGGGGTAAGCAGGGCTGACTGAAGCAGGAAAAGAGAAGCCTAGTAATGAAATAACTTCACTTCTCTGGGTATCATTTTCCAACTTGGTAAATATGTGATGAGATTTATCCATCCATACTAAAAATGTTCAGTGAGTACCATGTGAATAACAGGGTCCTTTTCAATGTACTAAGAATACAGAGATAAGAAAACAAAGACACTGCCATACAGGAGCTTTTGGGTAAGGTGGGGGAGGCACACAAGTAAACAGACAGTTACAGTAAAGAAAAATAAATGCAAAGACCATTTATCAGGTGATATCAGTCATTTTCAACTCTCAGTCATTTAACCCAACTAAAGTTCATTTCTCATTCATGCAAAGTCTGTTGTGGATCCAGGCAACTTTCCAGGGCAGTTGTCCTTCATGTGTTGGCTCATCACCAGGCTGTTTCAATCTTATGGTAGCTCTAGAATAACATGTTTCCATGGTCTCACACTGGACATTAATTGTTCCAGCCAGAGAGTGACACATATAACTTCCCCCCACAACCAAAATCCGTTACGTGGCCTCTCCCTACATTAAGAGGGCAGGGGAGTGGGAAGGCAATCATTCCATGTTTATGGAAGTATTAGAGTTGGATATTAGAACATTGGTAACCTACCACAGGTATGGGTAATCCCAATGTGAAAGTCTAGCACATAATAATGTCAGTGATCTCTCAGGGCTCTTAAACTTTGGGGATTCTGTTGTTCTTTTTTTTAAAAAAAATTTAATGTTTATTTATTTTTGACAGAGAGACAGAGCATGAGTGGGGGAGGGGTGGAGAGAGAGGTAGACACAGAATCTGAAACAGGCTCCAGGCTCCAAGGTATCAGCACAGAGGCCGATGAGGGGCTCAAACTCATGGACTGTGAGATCATGACCTGAGCTGAAGTTGGATGCTCAACCAACTGGGCCACTCAGGCGCCCCGGGGATTCTGTTGTTGTTCTTAGTGATATCTAAAGGGATAAACTTTTACCTGTACCTAACATGTTCTCTGAAGAAATATTACAGGTTTTCTTATCACTGTCAAGTATACTTTCTCAGAAGTAGCAAGTTAGTTGTCATTTGGAGTACTGTGTTGGACTCTCTCTGAGATGAGGGAACTGACATTCATGACACTCTGCTTTCCCACTTTCTCTGGCCTAGATGCAGTAACTGAAGTGAAGACTGACATCTATGTAACCAGTTTTGGCCCTGTGTCGGACACTGACATGGTAAGTATAGTTCCTGCAAAGGTAAAAGTGAAAGATGATACAAAAGATCAAAGAAAAGAAATTAGGGTTTGTAGCTATGTTCTAAGGAGTAGTCTTGTCTTATGTATTCCCTATGCTCACCATCCTGCATTTGGTGAAACTCATCTTTTCCCCTGCTCTCCCCACCTATTCACATATAAAGCATATCCCCTCATCATGAATACCCTTCCTTTATTTCCATAACACATCTATCAAAATTCAGCTTGTCTCCCTAACCTCAATTAAATTTTCCTTGATGTCTCCCTTCACATTTTCTAGCACTACACACATATTAGCAGAGATAGGTCATGTGAGGAGAGCACTGCGGTGGGGACTCTCAGTCAAGCAGTCTGTAGTATCATCCAAGAAGTCTGCTCCTTGCAAACAGGCCCTATTCTCTGGGGACACGGACTGAACATGGTGATGCAAAATGTTTGGAGGAAGAGTCAAAACCACTTCTGAAAACTGATCCTTCTACAGATGTGAGCAGGGGAGAGCTTTAGAGCAGATTCAAGGAATAAGTCAGGGCATAGCAGAGCTACTAAAGGGAGACTCATGAGCTCTCTTCAAGGACTTCTTCCATTATCCCTTGCTGACAAAGCAAAGAATGTAGTTTGTGGAGAGTTGAGGCAGGAGACCCCATCAGGACCATCTGATCAATATCTACTAAGTGTCAGATATTTGATTGAATAATTATCATGTAAGGAAATAAATAAGCTATTATCTTCCCAGTATGCCTGGCAGTTATTAGATGCTCAATGAATTTTTGTTGAATGAGTGACTTTGTATGGCAAATAAAAATCTTAAAGTCAGAAAAAAATGTCCTAACAATATGAAATGCCCCCAAAATATAAAATGTCCAAAAATATGAAATGTCAATGTTTGCTACTTGGATTCTTTTCTATGTATCTTCCATGGGACTACTACTTAAGCAGGAGACAATCTTCTTTAGGCCTGTTGGGTAGATACAAACAGTTGTACAAGTACATGATAGAGTTTGCCTTGATAGACAGAATGATTGAGTAGATTTGAGTAGAGAAATAAAAATATACAGGTGTTGTTTTAGAATGATTTAGCAGTCTGTATAGCATTCTAGCAGTCTGTATAGGATGAACTATTAAGGGAAAAGACTGGAGGCTGAGGGTTGGTTTAGGTATATTGATTTTACCTGGCACTTCCTTCAATTAGGCAAGGTCTACAAGTCAGTTGGAGAAGCAGGCTCATTTTCAGCAGAGGGAGTTATGAGTTGGTTGTGAGGCAAGGCCTGAACTTTATCTTTCAAGTGTGGAAAAAAGAGGATACAGAGAAATGGCAGGCTCCTTTTGTACACCTTAAGGGCAAGTACCAAGTCTTCATGGCTTCCCTGGTACTTAATAGAGTACTTGACACATAGGTAGAGTTCAGTAAGGGGCATGTTTGATGTATAAGGAGTGGAGGAGATGGGTCTCTCAAAGGGGCATCAGGAAAACCTGTATGTCTAGATTGTTCCATCACAACCTATTGACTACTAATGCCCACAGCTTCAGATCCAAGCATGCATTAAAACTATTATCAATTGGTCATTCAACAAGTACTCCTTAGAAGGCCAACTCTGCATTAAGGAGCTCTAGAGACCCCTATATTCAGAGAACTTATAGGCCATTGGAGGTAACTAGATTCACCAGGGTATGAGCTCTCTCTTTGTATTTCTGGGAACTAGTGATGGATTAGGATTTTTACAAGAAAATGACTGAAGCTACTCTTTGAACACATACACACTCTCACTCATGTGCCAGTATCCACAAATTCATTCAGACAAATGTACATGCACACAAGAAAATACATACAGAATAAAAATAGTCCAATCCTATCCCGAGTACTTCATGAACACATGTGTGTAAACAGATATCTAAATCCAGGGATACTACAGAAACACACATATGCAACAGTTACCCAAACCAGATACTCTCCCTGCTCCTACTGCACCCAAGCAGGCACACATGGGTATGCAGAGGCTGGAGACATTTTAAGCAATCCATATTTTCTATCTCTTGAAGTTTAATATTCCACTTGCTTCTTTGTTTTTCTCCCTCATGATTAAACAGAAGCAACAGAACAGCTTTCTTGATAGGGAAGGCAGCAGAATTAGATCAAATACATTTCAGGTTATTTTTAGCTACACTTCCATCTTGTTACAAGTCAGAATGGCTATGATCTGGCTGGGAAATACATTTATTGTGTTTTTAACAATTTGTTCTTCCTGTACTAATTAGTATACTGTGGCAATTGACCCTGGGTCAGGGATGACTTTGGATGAAGCATCACAGACTTGTCTGGCTTTAGTAACTAGCTGAAGCAATAACCCAGGCTCCCCTGAGACTACAGGCTGCTTGGGTAAGTAGATGAAAATTAGAGCTGGCTGGATTCTTGACTCACTTCCAGCCAAATGGAATTTTGGTCCAGAATACTTTCCTAAAGAAATAGAAACATATTTTTTGTTCCTAAAGAGGAAAAATTGTGGTGCCACTTTGAGTATTGAAACAGCATCACCCATAACCCTTTGCAGCTATTGTTCTCCTTGCTCAAGCACTGTTCCCCACAGACACAGATTCTGAGTTTTACAAAAAGCTCCATGAAAGGCCATATCTCTTTTGTTAATCTCAGTACCACCAATACCTAATCAATGTTTGACACTTGGTAGACTCTCAACCATTTGTTAAATGCAAGAATAAATGAGATGAAACAAATTAAATTTGAGGGGGAAATTATGACTGTTTTCCTCCACTTGACTGAGTTTGTCAAGGTAGAGAACATATCAGGTACATTTCTGTATCTCTAGCATCTAGCATAGAACCTGACACAGGTCTTTTGTAAGTGTTTATTGAGATGATATGAAACATTAGTAGCAAGCCCTGTAGACAAAGAGTAAAAGTAGCTTTCTTCGGGAGACACTATCCAGTAGCAAGACTAGTGAGTCAATAATTGATGACTCTAAGCTTTGGGCTGCTAATTTTGGTGGCTTCTCCATGTATGAACTTAAGGAGCTATGACAATAGGGAATCAGGCATAAATGAAAACAAACAGCAGTAGATGTTTCTAAGGGAAAACTCAGAGAAAGAAAATTTATTAAAGAGTACAGGATGTAAATTGAAAACTGATTACAGTGGGAATTTTACAGGCATCACAAATGAAAAGATTTGTTAACCATTTGTAACAAATAAAGGTTGATGGTTAAAAAAAATACATGCTGCTTCTCAGCAGTAATACCAATCCTATACCCGTGGTCTCCCGGGAGAGAAAGAGAAAAAGGGATACAATCCCAACTTGAATTAACTAAGGCAATGTGCCCCTTCATGACTTTCTACTTTAGAAGAGTTTATACCATTTTCTCAATTGGTGTATGGGAAGATGGTGTAGTGGCAATGAGGGGAAGGCTGCAAAAGATTTAGTGAAAATGCAGTTTAATTGCCACTTCTCTTTCAAATTGGGTATGTCCATTTCTTACCAGCGAGCAATGGTCTTGGAAAGTATAAATTTTCCCTGGTCTCCCAAGATCCTTTGAATTAGAATCCAAAAAGAGTTGGATACTGGCTTAAAAATGGAATGCTATGCATATGGCCAGTGATTGGAAAAGAAAGTAGAAAAGTCACTATTGATATTTTCTAAGAGAGTAGATCTTAGGTGTTCTCAGCACACACGCGCACGCACACACACACACACACACACGTGACTATGTGAAGTGATGTGATAATTTGTGGTAATAACTTCATAATGTATACATGTATTAAACTATCACATTACACACTTTACAATCACATTCTACAACCTGAAGATGTACAATTTTTAGTTGACACTCATACCTCAATAAAGCTTGAAAAAAAAAAAAGAAATATACCAGCTGAGAAAAACTTTGGATTCTCTCCTGGTCCAAATCACTTTCTGACAAAATTTCCACTCTAACTCCCATCCTAAGGCTCCAGGTTTGGACATGTCATAGGTTCAGGGTCTTGAATTATGTATTTAATAAATATCTATCTGAATGTGCTGATAAAGATAGTGAGAAAATAAGGAGGACAAAGAGTAATAATGTTAGTAGAGTCCGAATGAGAACAACTAGGAAACAAAATGCCAGTTTTAAGTATTGTCAACTTCACTCTCTTCCCAGGAATACTTTCATTGTTCAGATACTTGCTAGGTAACAACTGCCACCTGCCACTTGTCAACAGAGAAACTTCCTAGGATATACAGTGGACAACAAGGTAATGATGCAAGTAGTAATATAGTAAAAGAACTAATCATATAGCCTATTGAAAAAAATTAGAGGCTTGGGAAATAAGAATTCATAAAAGATATTATAATCATAAGTCTTGATAATATAAGGCATATATTTTGGTCTGACAGCTGCTTTTGAAAATCATGCAGTTACCGGAGTATCCAAAGACCACACAGTAAAAAAAAAAAGGTTGTATTGATTAAAAAGAAAGTAGAGCAGGGACCTCTTTCCTGGTGGCAGTGGGCTTGAAATTACCTGTTTCCCCCAAAGCACTGAAAAAGTGGCTATGTTCACTTCAAGCCCTCACTTACTGGCGGTCTGAGGCACAGAATTAAGGGGAGACTCTGTCTGTTTTGAAAGCCTCTTGGGCTGTCCGTTTCCCCCTCTTCCATTGGATAACATATTCCCAGATGCAATATAGAAAGGAGTCCAAGTCCGTGGGGTTTTGCTTAGGAGTCCAAACCAATAATCTCCTGGGCTACTTTTATGTAAAATAGGCTAATCAGACTATCTCAAGACCTAAATGCAACTGAAAAGGGCAGGTGGATTATCATTCTTCAAAATTCAGAATGATAATAAGACAAAGAGCAAAGGGAAGTCCAGATGGCCAAAATAAGGGAGGAGTGGCCTGTGAGGCAGTGACAATACCTTCACTGTAATGCTGTTGTCAGCTACCTTGGGCTCAGACCCTGCTAAAGTTAAATCACCCTTGCAGGCCCTTTGTGGGAACCTGCTTTGATACACTGAACAGTGTTAGAGAGTTGAAGACATTCAGGGTCTAACACCAAAGCAAAAATTCTTCCCCAAGAGGTACATGTCATCTCTGCCAAGTGTAGTGCTTTTCTCAGGAGGCAGATTTGGGCTTATTATCTGGAATATTTTCTTTAAATGCCTCACAAAACGATGAAATTTATTTGTCAATTTGGAAGCCATCATTCTTGAAGAGTATGCAAAGGTTCAATTTACAAGGAAGGAATTGATTGCATTTCTAGAATGGTCAGGTCAAAATTGATTGCTTTTGGCCAAAGGTCATGGGATACTTATGGAGCAAATAATCACTATGTGATTTTCCCCAATAGTTCTGACTGAACAGAAAAAAATATATTAAAAATTGGAGACCCATCACCTAGCTTTTTAAAAATCTTAAACATTTTAGCATATTTTTTCTTTTTGTTTGTTTAGGGTTTTTTTTTTAATTTTATTTTTTATCTTTTAAAATTTACATCCAAATTAGCATATAGTGCAACAATGATTTTAGGAGTAGATTCACTAAGCATATTTTTTCTCATAATAAAAAATCTTTAGAGATACAGGTAAAGTTCCCTATGTACCTTATCCTGATCCCATTTCTCTCTCTCTCCCCCTCCTTAGAGATAATTACAATAATGAATTTTTTGGTCACTTCCAAACATACTCTAGACTTATACCTAGACTTATTATATAACATACAATAGCAAATATTACAATAAATAACATATAGTGGTTTTCATACTATAAGTATATTTCAAACTATAAAATGCAGCAGTTTGTATATTATTTTACAACTTATTTTTTCAAGCATGTATTGGATGGTTCCCAAGTCTTCTATTCTTTTTGATGCATTTAATTCTAATTCATTTATTGTAACTGTTATAGACTTTACAATGTATGCATATTTTTATTCATACATTTGTCCAATTATATTGCCACTGTGCATTTAGGCTCTTTCCAAATTTTTGCTATTAAAAACACCAATACAAAAAACATTCTTATGTGTGTCTTATTGAGAATATGTTTGAGTTTGTTTCTGTAGGGTATCAACTTATAGATAAAATTTTTTATTTGTAGGGATTTTACATTTTTAACTTTTTTCAGATAGGGCCACATTACTCTCTTGATGGGTTTTACCAATTTATAAGTCCACTGGTAGCATATGAAAGGTCCATTTCTCTGCACTTTTGCTAATACTTTCTGTTGTTACACATTTTTTGCCATTCTGTTAGGTATGAAATCATGTCTAATTGATATTATTTGCACTTTCCTGGTTATCTTTGAGGGTAAGCATCCTTTTTATCCAATATGGCCATTAAAAACAAGTTGCCTTTGCCACCACCTCTATTACCACCACAGCAAAAGTAGAAACTCCATGCTGATCCTATTTCTTCATGTTGATACTTCTGAATTGAAGTGTCCTGTGGGATGTGTGTGTGTGTATATGTGTGTGTGTGTGTGTGTGTGTGTGTGTGTGTGTGTGAGAGAGAGAGAGAGAGAGAGAGAGAGAGAGAGAGGTGTTTCTTAGATCACTAGTCTAACTCCAAGAAACACTGATAATTTATTTTGATTCCTAATTTAGGAAGACAGAACTCATAATATGAGAATTTCTGCAAGATTTTATAGGAAGGCCAAACAAATGATAGTGAACAGTAATCAATATGATGATAGATAGATATATAGATCTATTCTGCATTTTATTACTAGCTTTGTAAGGTATGTATGTGTGTGTTATAAATGTATTTCAAATCTTGCAACTTCTCTTTTGTCACCTATTAAGATGATTGCATGATTTTTCTCTTTAATCTCTTAATGCAGTTAATTCCATTGATAAGATTTTCTAAATATTAGGTCATCTTTACATTTCTTGAAAGAATTAAACTTGATAAAGATTTTTAAATACATCTATTGGTTTGTTTATTATTTTATTCATGATTCTTTGTATCTGTGTTCATAGGAGTTCCCAAATTAAACCACTTCTCCTTACCTTAACTGATAGTACTTTGGTTCAGGCCCCCATTGCCTCTAGCATACCCAGCTGCAAAAAGCCCCTAACTGATTCCCCTGCCTCTATTCTTGTCATACTATAATCTATTCTCTACAAGATGGTAGTGATGATATATAACACACACACACACACACACACACACACACACACACACACAATACTTTAATGGAGCCTCATGTATCCATCACCCAGTTCAAAAATTAACAGTTTTTGGCAAATCTTATTTCATCTGTATTCCTACCCCTCCCCACAACTGTTCCTCTATTTTGTCTCTTTTTCTTTATTAAACTTATCAGAAGTTTTCTATATTGTTATTTTCAAAGTAGCCTGTTTTGAGTTTTGTTCATCGTGTGTATTATTTCTTTTTTGTTTTCTGTTTTACTGATTTTTGCATTTGTCTGCATCATTTTTTTCTTTCATCCTTCCTTCCTTCTCTCCCTCTCATCCATCCATACTCCTTCTTTTTTTCTTATTAGAAGTTCATCAGATCCTCACCATCTATGGCCCAGACAGAGGAGCACACAGTGTGGGGACTGACACACACATCATGAGCAGTGAGAGGAAGTAGAGGCAGCAGGGTGACTCCAGGGAGTCCATGGATGGTTGGAGGTGCAAGGAGAGTGGGAAACAGGGGCAGAGACCAGAGATGCTCCTGCCACTACTGCACCCCCTGTCTTCCCCACAAATGTCAATTATCTTTTTCTTCACTTTACTTGGAGTACTCTGTGGTCCTTCTGGTTTCTTTAGGTAGATTAGTTTTGGCTTTTACTTTTTTTAAGGCTTTCTTTAAGGCTTCTTTACAGCTATGAATTTCCTTCCAAGTACCACTTGAGTGTACTACTACAAGATTTCTTATTTTATAAGTATTTTTTTATTGTTGTTTAGCCTTAAGTATTTTCTTCTTCTTTTTTTTTAGTCTTAAGTATTTTCCAGTATCCTTTATGTTTTTTTCTTTGCTTCTTGAAATTTTTACAGTGAGGTTTTCAATTTTCAAATGTAAAACTTTGTTATTAATTTCTAATTTATTGCCTCATATTGAAAAAAGATGGTATGGAGGTTATGAAATATTTCTGTGTCTTGAGATTTGCTTTATGACTTAGCATTTGATCACTTGTTTTTGGTAAAAAAAATTATGTTTTACTAAGTGTTAGGTAGATAAAGGATATCTATCTATCTATCTATCTATATATCTATATTAGCCCATCTTGTCAACTGGTTGTTTACATATTTTAATCACACAAATTTTTGGTCTGATTGTTCTTCCATTTTTTTAGAATCTAAGGTTTGTTACTTTCTCTTCATAATTCAATTTTTACCTTATGTATTTTGAGTCCACATTTCTTACACATAAAAATTTAGAGTTGTTATTTTTCCACTGAAGATACTTTGTTTTTAATGTAATGAGATATTTTATCCCAAAGAAAAAATGTTTATCTTACAGTCCACTCTGTCTGTACTTTATAGTTTTACCACTTTATTTTGATAGGATTTGCCCATATATATTTCTATTACTTTACTGTTAACCTGTGTTTTTATGTTTATTTAGGTGTACCCTTGTGTGTGTGCATATATATATATATATATATATATATATATATATATAGTATGTGGCTATACTGTTTATTTAACCTTAGAGTATATTAAGTTTCTACTATCTTATGTATTCTTTTTCCCATGTTTTTTCATGCTTTATTTTTTTCTTGTTTTCTATAGAATGAAGCATTTTCTATATTCCTAATTGTTTTTTGCTACTATTTTGTAAGTTTTACATTTTGTTTCTAGTACATTCTTTAATGGTTACTTTAAATGTTTACATACATACATGACCTAAAGTTTAATATCTTCACTCTCCTCCCAAATAATGCAATAATGCATTAACCAACATATTCCTACTCCCTCCTTCCATAGGTTTACTTTAGTTATTTATTTTACCTAGTTTTTATAGTCCTTATTATTATTTGTAGAGAGCCATTATTTGTTTACCCATAAGTTTATTAATACTTGTGCTCACTATTCCTTCTTTCATCTTGCTGCAGCTTAAAAATTTTTTTAACATTTATTCATTTTTTGAGAGTGAGAGGGACAGAGCATGAGCAGGGAATGGGCAGAGAGAGAGGGAGACACAGAATCAGAAGCAGGCTCCAGACTCCAAGCTATCAGCACAGAGCCTGATGTGGGGCTCGAACTCACAGGCGGCGAGATCATGACTTCACCTGAAGTTGGACACTTAACCGACTGAGCCACCCAAGCACCCCTTTCTTGCTGCTGGTTTAATTTTCAACTACATAAAAAAACTCATTTTAGTAGTTCTTTTCATGAGGATTCATTCAATCTTTTATTTGTAAAAAAATATTTATACTTTCGGAAGCTCTTTGGTAGAAAGGGGTGCAAGATGGTGGAGTAGGAGGACCCTAGGCTCACTCCTTCCCATGTTTACAACTAGATATCATTTGCATCCAAGCCAATAAACTAGAGAGTGATCCAAAGACTGGCAGAACAAACTCCACTAAATGTAGGCAAGAAGTGCATCAGAAAAATTAGATGGGCAGAACCAGTGTGGTAGGGAGATGTCTGTAGAAGGGAGGGAACTGTGATCATGGAGAGGGCAAAGCACCAGGGAGCCCACACAGGGAAAGTGAATCCCCATAATGTCTGGTCTTAAAAACCAGGGGAGTGAATTCCATGAGTTTATATAACAGTGGGACTTAGAGCCTGGAGCCTTAAAAGTCAACTGACTCAGCACTGGGCAAGCAGGGAGGGCAAGTGAGAGCCAGGTCACTACCCTTAAAGAGACAACAGATAGAGGAAAGGCAACATAGATGTGACAGCTTGCACAATTGGAAGGAGATCTGTTCATACTGATTTTGGAGTATATTGTATATTGGGGGACCTCTCTGGGAACAAAGGAGCTGGCAGGCACCTTATTCCTACCCCACTCTGCAGCATAAACTTAGAGCCACTTGTGAGAAGTGGCACTGCACAGACACTTGTGACTTAACCTAGAAGTGTGCCCTACCCACGAGTTCTCCAGAGGACTGGCCCACTTCAAGCCCACTAGCCTCTGACCTGGATTTAGCACAAATTTTGTTAGTACAACACATGCCCTGTGCAGCCACTGCCTCCCTGTGCTGCATCCCTGAAGCCACCATGCTTGGGGGTTCTTGCCTAGAGCTACTGGCTTAGTGCAAATTTTCTTAATGCCATGTGCACACCCTGCCCAGCTGCCATGTGCACAGATACCTTGTGTTCCTGGCCACCACTGATGCTGCATGCCACACCCCTGGATGTTTCTGTGCTTTGGGGGCTCAGTCTAGGACTAGTAGCTTAGTGTAAATTTTGCTAATACCACCACCCTACCTCTAAGCCCTCCTACGGTCATGTCTCCTCAAAGCCAGCCTGCCTTGGTCTCATGAACACAAGCAAGCAAAGCCCACAACAGGCAGAGAGTCAGTGAAGAAGTCTGGGTTGAAAGGGAAAGCTACTCAGACACAATAGCAGGATGCAAGCAACACACATAGGAGTTCTGGTGAACAGGGGACACTGCGCTGCAGAGCACTACAGAACTTCTTCATAAAGCCACCACTTTCAAAAGCAGAGGGTGTTGCTGATTTCTTAATACACAGAAACAGACACACAGAGGTAGACAAAATGAGGAGACAGAGGAAATTGTCCCAAATGAAAGAACACAACAAAATCACAGCAAGACATCTAAGAGAAAAACTAAAATAAATAATATGCTGGATAGAGAATTTAAAGCAATGATCATAAAGATACTCATTGGACTTGAGGAAAGAGTGGAGGATATCAGTGAGACAATTCACAAAGATAAAAAATAAAATATCAGAGATGAAGAACTCTAGACATGCAATTAAAAATACAATAGATGGAATACACAGTAGGCTACAGGAAGCAGAGGATCGTATCAGTGACCTGGAGGATAGAGTAATGTAAATCATCAAGCTGAACAGATAAGAGACAAATACTGCGTAATGAGAATAGACTTAAGGAACTCAGTGACTCCATCAACCATAACAACACTCACATTTTAGGGATCCCAGAAGATATAGAAAAGAGGGCAGGAAATGTATTCGAAGAAATAATAGCTGAAAACTTCCCAAATCTGGAGAGGGAAATAGAGATCCAGATTCAGGATGCAAAGAGATCCCCCAACAAATTCAACTCAAGGAAGTCCATACCAAGACACACAGCAATAAAATGACAAAAAAAAAAGTGATAAAGAATTTTAAAAGTTGTAAGAGAAAAGAAGATGATTACATACAAAGGAAACCCAATAAGGTGATCAGCTGATTTTTCAGCAGAAACTTTGCAGGCTAGAAGGGAATGGCAGGATATATTCGAAATGCTGAAAGGGAAAAATCTGCAGCCTAGACTATTCTATTCAACAAGGCTATCATTCAGAATAGAAGAAGAGATGAAGAGTTTCTCAGATAAACAAAATCTAACGGAACTCATGACAGCTAAACCACCCCTACAAGAAATACTAAAGGGGACCCTTTGAAGGGAAAGAAAAGACCATAAGTAGGAGTAAGGAAAGTAGAAAACAAAAAGGCAGTAAAAATAAGTATACCCGTAACAATCAGTCCAGGAATTAATAAAATAAAAGGATGTAAAATATGATACCAACTATTTGAAACAAGGAGGGGGAAGAGTAAAGAATGAGTTCAAAATTAAGTGATCATTTTCTTAATTTAGACTGCTATTTGCAAATGGTATATATAAAAATGTAAGTGAAGTAAATGCTCCAATCTCCAATCAAAGACATAGGGTGTCAGAGTGGATTAAAAAAAAAAAAAAAAACAAGACCCCATCCATATGCTGCTTACAAACACTCATTTCAGACCTAAAGACACATGCAGATTGAAAGTGAGGGGATGGAGAAACATTTGTCATGCAACTGGATGTCAAAAGAAAGCCAGAGTAGCAATATTTATTGCTAAAGAAAGTCTATAAACAGACACAAAGAAGGACACTATAAAATAATAAAGTGGATAATCCAACTCGAAGAACAATTGTAAATATTTATGTATCCAACATGTCAGCACCCAAATACATAAAACAGTTAATAATAGACATAAAGGAACTAATTGACAGTAATACAATAATGGTAGGGGACTTTAACCACACACTGACAGCAATGGACAGATCATGTAAGCAGAAAATCAACAAGGAAACAGTGGCTTTCAGTGATACACTGAACTAGATGGATTTAACAGATATGTTCAAAACAGTCCATCATAAAACATCAGAATACACATTCTTTTCAAGTGTACATGTACCATTCTCCAGAATAGATCACATATTAGGCCATAAAACAAGTCACAACAATTCAAAAAGAAGTAATACCATGCATCTTTTCTGACCACAATGCTATGAAACTGGAAATCAACAAGAAAAAATCTGGAAAGAGCATAAATTTATGGAGATTAAATAACATGCTACCAGACAATGAATGGGTCAACAAAGAAATCAAAGAAGAAATCAAAAAGCACATAGAAACAAATGAAAATGAAAACACAATGGTCCAACTTCCTTGGGATGCAGCAAAAGCATTCCTATGAGGGAAGTTTATAGCAATACAGGCTTATCTCAAGAAGCAAGAGATATCTCAACCTAACCTTACACCTAAAGGAGCTAGATAAAGAACAAGAAACAATTCTAAAACCAGCCGAAAGAAGGAAAGAATAAAAATTAGAGCATAGATAAATGATATAGAAATTAAAATGCAATTAAATAGATCAATGAAACCAGGAGCTGGTTATTTGAAAAGATCAACAAAATTAATAAACCTCTAGCCAGACCCATCAAAAGAGAAATATTGAGAGAGAGAGGGGGGGGGGGAAAGAGAGAGAAGTACTCAAAATCAGAATTAAAAGAGGAGAAATAGCAACTAACACCACAGAAATACAAACAATTGTAAAAGAATATTATGAAAAATTATATGTTGTTAAATTAGACAATCTAGAAGAAATGGATAAATTCCTAGAAGCATAAAATCTAAAACTGAACTAGGAAGAAATAGAAAATTTTAACAGACTGATTATCAGCAAAGAAATTGAATCAGTAATCAAAAAATTCCAAACAAAGGCCAGGACCAGATGGCTTCCCAGGGAAATTCTACCAAACTTTTAAAGAAGAATTAAAACCTATTCCTCTCAATCCCCAAAAATAGAAGGGAAACTTCCAAATTTGTTCTATGAGGCTAATGTCACCCTGATCCCAAAACCAGATAAAGATACCACAAAAAAGGAAAACTACAGGCCAATATCTCTCATGAACATGGACAAAAAAAATCCTAAACAAAATATTAGCAAACAGAATCCAACAATACATTAAAAAATCATTTATTACCATCAAGTGGAATTTATTCCCAGAAGGCAGGTGATTCAGTATTTGTAAATCAATTAATGTGATACATCATATTAAAAAAGAAATTTGTAAATTAATGTGATACATCATAGTAATAGAAGAAATTTGTCATCAATGTGATATATCATATTAATAAAAGAAAGGGTAAAAACTACATGATTATTTCAAAAGACACAAAAAGCATTTCACAAAGTACAACATCCATTCATGACAAAAGCCCTCAACAAAGTAGGTTGAGAGGGACTATACCTCAGTAAAATAAAGGCCACATATGAAAAACCCACAGTCAATATCATATTCAATGGGAAAAAAACTGAGAGCATTTCCCTTAAAGTCAGGAACAAGACAAAGATGTCCACCCTCACCACTTTTATTTAACATAGTACTGGAAGTCCTAGCCACAGCAATTAGACAACAAAAAGAAATAAAAAGTATCAAATCGGTAAGGAAGAAGTAAAATTTTCAGTATTTGCAGATGACATGATACTATGTATAGAAAACCCTAAAGACTCCACCAAAAAACTGTTAGAACTTATTAATGATTTCAGTAAAGCCACAGGATACAAAAATCAATGTGCAGGAACCTGTTGCATTTGTATATACTAATAATGAAACAGTAAGAAAACAATCCCATTGGGACACCTGTGTGGCTCAGTTGGCTAAGTGTCCAACTCTTGGTGTTGGCTTGGATCATGATCTCACAGTTCATGAGTTCAAGCCCCATGTTGGGTTCTGCATGGACAGAGCAGGGCCTGCTTGCGATCCTGTCTCTCCCTCTCTCTACCCCACCCCCACTTGTGCTCATTTGCTCTCTCTCTAAAAATAAATAAACTTAAAAAAAAGAGAACAATCCCATTTACAATCACATCCCAAATAGTAAGATATCTAGGAACAAACCTACCCAAAGAGGTGAAAGGCATGTACTCTGAACACTATAAAACATTGATGCAAGAAATTGAAGACGAAGAAATGGAAAGCCATTCTATTCCAATGGATTGGGAGAACAAATATTGTTAAAAGGTCTATATTAGCCAAAACAATCTACAGATTTAATGCAATCCCTATAAAAATACCAACAACATTTTCCACAATACTAGAACAAACAATCCTAACATTTATATGGAACCACAAAGACACTGATAGCTAAAGCAATTTTGAGAAAGAGAAGCAAAACAGGAGGTATCACAATTCCAGATTTAAAGTTATATTACAAAGCTGTAGTAATCAAAACAGTATGGTAATGGCACAGAAATAGACACATAGATTAATTCAGCAGAGTAAAAGACCCAAAAGTAAACCCACAATTATATGGTCAACTAATCAACAAAGGAAGCAAGAATATCGATTGGGAAAATGTCTCTTCAACAAATGGTGTTGGGAAGACTGGACAGTACCATGCAAAAGAATGAAATTGAACACTTTGTTACACCATACAAAAAAAAAAAAACCTCAAAATGGATTAAAGACCTAAATGTGAGACCTGAAATCATAAAAATTCTAGAAGAGACCTCAAGTAGTAATGTCTGAGACATGAACAATAGCAACATTTTTCTACATATGTCTCCTGAGGCAAGGGAATAGTCCTGTACTATTGGGACAACATAGAAATAAAAATCTTTTGCACAACAAAGGAAACAACCAACAAAAATAAAAGGCAACCTAGTGAATGGGAGAAGGTATTTGCAAAGGACATATCCAAAAAGGGTTAAAAATAGAATTACCCTATGACCCAGCAATTGCACTACTAGGCATTTATCCAAAGGATACAAAAACGCTGATTCAAAGGGGTACATGCACCCCAATGTTTATAGCAGAATTATCAGCAATAGCTAAATTATGGAAAGAGTCCAAACGTCTGTTGACTAATGAATGGATAAAGAAGATGTGGCATACACACACACACACACACACACACACACACACACACACAATGGAATATTACTCAGCGATCAAAAGAAATGTCATCTTGCCATTTGCAACAACATGGGTGGAACTAGGGTGTATTATGCTATGTGAAATAAGTTAAATACAAATACCATATGATTTTACTCATGAGCAATTCAGGATGCAAAAAAAGATGAAAATAGGGAAGGAAAGGGAAGGAAAAATAAAATACGATAAAAACAGAGGGAAGCAAACCATAAAAGACTGTTAACTATAGAAAACAAACTGAGGGTTGCTGGAGGGGAGATGTGTGGGGGATGGGCTAAATTGGGTGATGGACATTAAGGACATCACTTTTTTGGGATGGACACTGGGTATTATATGTAAGTGATGAATCACTACATCCTCCTAAAATCAATACTACACTGTGTGTTAAATAACTTGAATTTAAATAAAATCTTGGAAGGGAGAAAAAGGGTTAGTACCCAAAATATATAAACAACTGGCACAACTCAACACCAAAAAAAACCCAAATAATCCAATTAAAAAATGGGCTGAAGATATGAACAGACAGTTCTCTAAAGAAGACATACAGATGGCTAAAAGACACATGAAAAGATGTTCATTATCACTTAAAATCAGGGAAATGCAAATCAAAACTACAATGACATATTACTTCATACCTGCTAGAATGGCTAAAATCAAAAACATAAGAAACAACAAGTATTGGTGAGGACGTGGAGTAAAAGGAATCCTACTGCACTGTTGGTCAGAATGCAAACTAATGCAGTCACTATGGAAAGCAGTATGGAAGTTCATCAAAAAGTTAAAAATACAACTATCCTATGATCCAGTAATCAATCACACTTCTGGATTTTCTCCCCAAAATGCAAAAAAAAAAAAATTTATTTGAAAGGAAACATGTTTAAAGAAGCATTATTTACAATAGCCAAATTATGGACGCAGCCCAAGTATCCATTGATAGGTGAATGGATAAGGAAGATGTGGTATATTTACACAATGGAATATTACTCAGCCATAAAAAAGAATGAGGTCTTGCCATTTGCAATGACATCGATGGAGCTAGAGAGTATAAAGCTAAGCAAAATAAGTCAGAGACAAATAGCATATGATCTCATTCATATGTGTAATTTAAGAAACAAAACAAAGCAGTAAAGTGAAAAGAGAGAGAGAGAGAAACAAAAAAAACCAGGCTCTTAATTATAGAGAAGAAACTGATGACTACCTGAGGGGAGGGCAGGGGAATAGGTGAAATAGGTGATGGAGATTAAGGAGTGCATTTGTCATGATAAACACTAGGTGATGTGTGGAATTGTGGAATTACTATATTGTATACCAGGATCTAATATAATACTCTATGTTAACTAAAGTAGAATTGAAATAAAATTTTAAAAATATTTTTAGAGCACCTAATATATACCAGGTAGTGTTTTAGGTACTAGAGATACAGCATATATCTCTATATAAAATAAATAAATAAAACAATAAAACAAAGTCTCTGCTCCCACCAAACTTCCAGACTAGTGGAATGAAAGAAACAGTGACCAAATAAAAATACATTTTGTCAGTGCTATCTGACAAAATAATGCACAAAGAAAATAATGCATGGTAAGGGAAAGGGGAATTACTGTTTATGTTGGTATGTTCAAGGAATGCTTCTTTGACATGAATACTTCTGAATAAGATCTGAATGCTGTGATTGACCCAGACATGAAAATATCTTATTTCATTTACCTAAAATTGTCTATATTTCAACCTGCTCTTAAATGATAATCTAATTGGCTATAGAATCCTTTGGCTTCTGTTATTGTTTTCACAAAGTCTTCTATTAGTGAAATTGTTGTTTCTTTGTAAGTAATATGCCTTTTCTATTTTGCTGTTTTTAGGATCTTCTTTTTGGTATTCTTCAAATCCACTATGTGTTGGCTTGGGTCTTTTTTATTATATTGAGATTGCAACTCATTATGGTTCCCAAAGCTAGGGATGTATATATTTCAACAATTGTAAGAAACTGTCATCTATTAGTACTTTAAATATCATTTCTCCACATTTTCTCTATTATCTAACCTTATAATTTTATTAGATTATGCTGAATCTTTTCCTTTTATCCTCCTGTTACTATACTTCTTTTTCATGATTTTTTCATCATTTATCTGTCTGAAATGTGCACTGAACAATTTTCCTTCATATCCATTCTCCAGTTTACTAATCTCTCTTCGTTGTTGTCTAATCATTTATATAATGTATCCATTGAGATTTTATTTTCAATGACTATATTTCTTTTACAGATTATGTATTTTATTTTTAGTATTTATTTATTTATGAGTGAGTGAGAGAGAGCACGTGCAAGTCAGCAAGGGTCAGAGAAAGGGGGAGAGAGAGAATGCCAAGCAGGCTCTGTGCCACCAGCACAAATCCCAATGTAGAGCTCAAAATCACTAACTGTGAGATCATGACCTGAGCCAAAACCAAGAGTCAGATATTTAACCAACTGAGCCACCCAGGTACCCCTACAGATTGTTTATTTTATTTACTTTTTAAAAATTTTTTTAAACATTTATTTATTTTTGAGACAGAGAGAGACAGAGCATGAACGGGGGAGGGTCAGAGAGAGAGGGAGACACAGAATCTGAAACAGGCTCCAGGCTCTGAGCTGTCAGCACAGAGCTCGATGCAGGGCTCGAACTCACAGACCGCAAGATCATGACCTGAGCTGAAGTCGGCTGCTTAACCGACTGAGACACCCAGGTGCCCCACGATTGTTTATTTTAAATAAACCTTTTTTTAAATTTGTTTTTTCTTGCTCCTACCCCATAATGTCTGGATTTTATGTTCTTAATTCCTCTTTTGATGCCTTTATCATTTAAATTTTTAAATTTTTTTTAAGTTTTTTTTTTTTTAATTTTGAGAGAGAATGAGAGTGAGAGAACATGAGCAGGGGAGGGGCAGAGAAAGAGAGGGAGAGAGAATCCCAAGCAGGCTCTGCACTGTCAGCACAGAGCCTGATGTGGGGCTCAGTCTCACAAACTGTGAGATTTTGACCTGAGCCTAAATCAAGAGTCAGAGGCTTAACAGACTGAGCCACCCAGGTGCCCCCTTTATTATTTTAATTTAGTTCCTTTACAGTATCTATTTGATTGTTATATGAAGTTCTTTGAGGAGGTTTAATTCAGTTATATGTTTTATCAGCTGACTCTCACTCATGACCACTTCCTTATGTGTTCTGTGAGCTTATTTTCAGCAAGCATTTATTTGTGGTCATCCTTCCAGGGTGTTTTTGTTTGCTTTTTCAAGTCAATATAGAGGTATCCCCACATTGAGGCAAATTCCTACGTTAATTTCTCAGTTTGTAAACTCAAAACCAGGAAGATACTGTGTATTTAATCATCAATGCCATATAAGATTAGGCTTAAGGTTGCTAAATTTCAGTAGAAATGCTTCCCCTAAGCCTCTCTAATTCAGAAACCATGCTTGGATAGACAAGTTTCCTTTTTGAATTTTCATGTCGTGGATTGGTTTTGTCTACTTCATTTTATTTATCACCCTTTTGCTTAGTTGGAGCCATTCAGGGTCTTGGTTTTATGTGGGAGTCTAGTTCCAGCTTTTACTTGGCACAGTACTAGTTTATACCTGTTGTCTTGGTGCAATTTTTGATAAAAACTTTTCTGGCTTTCAAAAGTATCTCAGGTTAGACAATATTTATATAATCTTCTAATCCTTAGTCAAGAATGTACTCGGTATGCTGGAGGAGGAGAAAAGCCAGACTGGCTAATTTGTAGAGGAAAGAATGGTTAGAGAAGAGCTCAGAGAAGAAGGGAAGATGAAGTGCTTTCTAGGTAAGGGAAGGATATTGAAATTTATTTCAGATGTGATTAAAAGGCATTAAGGGATTTTAAGCCATAGGTTTTTAGGCAGCTCTGGCTGCTTATTAATTATACATAGTTATCTAAAAGTATCCCCCATGCCTTGTGTAGTTTAGTGGCCAAATATTTGGGCAAGGTTTGCACTCAGATTTGGGGACTCACCATCTCAGTGGTTCTCTTGCTTCCAGGGCTTTATCCTGAATTTTTAGCTTTTTGGCCAGCCTTGGACTCTATCCCCTGAGATATTAAGCCAACGCATTTCGCAATTTCTGTCAATCTTACAAACATTACTCAGCACAGTTTTGTCATCTGTCATTTAGTGGAAGACTTCCCTATGGTTTCAGCCTGAATTTTTTTTTTAACAGAGTCCCAGAATCTTACTCATGTGTGTATAGTGTAATGGTCAGCCAAAATTTGGGGCACAGTATATATGCAGATTTGGGATCCCATCCCTTCTGTAATTCTCTTGGTTCCAAGAGTACCACCCCTAAATTTCCATATTATTGGCCATCTTGAGCCAGTAAACCTGTGGTATCTGCCACAAGAATTCTAGTTTGGGGGGAATACCCATTGCTGCTGCCATCTTTCAAGAGTAAATTTTCTTCAAGTTTTTGTCTGCTTTCAGTTGTGCCCCATTGCTTTTCAATAGGTTCAGCCTCCTTCCCTGCCTCCTTCTCCTCCTATCTCTCTAATATATATGTTCAAATTTTATAATAGTTACAAGAAAGTATAACAAACAATTTGGTCTGCTATTACCAAAAGCTGAAACATTTATTGTTATTTTAAATTGTGTTTAGATTAAGAACAACTTTGAAATTTTTTTCATGTTTATTAGCAATTTTATCCATTTTATTATTTTTTGGTAATGTAATTTACCAATTTGTCTATTTGTCTATTTGTTTTGATCTTATTTATAGGTAAGAGTTCCTTATTTATTGAAGATAATAATATATGAACTCATCAGATGTTTTGTGAGGCTCAAATGTGTTTTAAAATTTAAGGTTTTGCTTTTATGGTGGTTTTATATTGGCCTTTAATCTTCATATGGGATCATTTAATAGACAAGGCAAAGAGTTTGTTCTTATTAGAGATGCCAGTGCATAGAGAAAGAAACTCTTGCCTTTCCATAAGGCAAAGTCTTGTGGTCAGCTTGTATGATGTGCAGGGCAGTGTTGGCAGTCACCTTTCTAAGCAAAATATTGTCAGATGTATTATTTTCATACTTATGGATCACCATACATTATTTTTCAATCATGATCATTTGCCATACTTACCAGTAAGTACTGTAAATAGACTGCTGCTTCTGTGCATTGGAAGAAATCTTGCAAAGTGATTAATACTCACTAAGGGCACTGTGGGTCGTCACCAGAACTATGTTCAAACATTGTCCTCTCTCTTTTTGTCCCTAGGAGTACACCATTGATGTATTTTTTCGACAGACATGGCATGATGAAAGACTTAAATTTGATGGACCCATGAAGATCCTTCCCCTGAACAATCTCCTGGCTAGTAAGATCTGGACACCTGACACCTTCTTTCACAATGGCAAGAAATCAGTAGCCCATAACATGACCACACCTAACAAGCTGCTCAGACTGGTGGACAATGGAACGCTCCTCTACACAATGAGGTTAGAGAGTGGTGCCCCCCCATCTAAAGTATACTGGGGGTAGGACTGGGCTTGAAAGTAGCATGTTTTAAGCTATCCATCAAAAAGTCTATCAAGTTTACATATTATAAATGCACATATAGGTATATGCTTAACATATTTGCAGGTATACACATTCACAGACATATATTGTAGATACACATATAAATGCAGTTGGACATATGAACATTCTCATATACAGATATATGTTCATGATATATAAATGTATGCATACTCAGAGACACGTAGATTAACACATAAGCATATACATTCAAGGACACTTAAATACACAAACTCATAGCCATATATACAGGCAGAACACTGTGACAGTCATAATGGACTGTTTAATTGCAGCAACAATCTTCCCCTATGATGCAGAATTGTGAGAATCAAATGAGATAATGATGGATATTTTCTGAACCATACAATGTTATAGATAATATATACACAAAATTATAGCAACACATATTTTATCCCACATTGCCTGGGAATGCTGAGGAGTTTGATGTAAATGAGGTTTCCAAACAAGAATGTTTCTTTTAAATATCATTTATATACTTATGCATATATATGTATATATACTTATACATATATATGTATATATACTTATATGTATATGTATGTATAAGCTTATACTTATATATATGTATATGTATATACTTATATGTAATATATACTTGTTACATATATATACTTATATACTTATATATACTTATATGTATGAGCTCGTACATATACATATAAGTATATATACATGTATATTTATAAGTATATATACACATATATATGTATAAGTATATACACATATATACGTATATATATAAATATGTATAAGTCTATATAATGTACATATATACATATATATGTATAATTTTGCGTTCAAAAAGAATGACTTTAAAAACATTTTCAGTTCCATAATATTCTTTGACCCAACACTAAAAAACTTTCTTGATTCTTGTTTTATGTTTTCTGTACATTACAGTTGTTCTGTAGCTCCCTCCCACATTAATGAGTTTCAGTTTTAAGTAGCTGAATTAACACTATTGAATGGAAAAAATGTGATCCTTCAGTGCAGATTCTGTGGCTGTTTTTAAATTTGAGTATTTGTTATTTTGTACAATAAAACTGAAATAATACAGGCCTGGTAAACATGTAATGAATACACAAAGTATCCTTGCCCATATGCTAGTCCTTAGTTACTTCAAATTTGCTATTTATTGTTTTTCCTGAAAAAAATTGGTAGCTAAGAATATAGGCAAAGAAGAATGGATAGCAAATGGATAATTAAGAGAAAAGTTGAATTAAAGAGGAGGAGCTGAGACACTAGAGGAGAGATGAGAATAGAAGCGAGAATGATGGAGAAAAGAAAGAAGGAAAGTGGATATAAAAGGGAAAAAGAAGGTGGAGAGAGGAAGGGAAATATAATCCAGAAGAAAGATCAATAAAATTAGCATATATATTTTATTGATCTCTTCCCATAGCTTATATATTTACATATATGTTGTATATATGTTTATATGTGTATGTTGCTCCTGGTTATTAGTATTAACATTCATTTTTGTACTATTAGAATGTAGTGAAGAAAATTGTTGGTATAAAGTGAAACAAAGAGAGGAAGGACATTGTATGCAGAGAAAACCAAGTAAGCAGTTATAGGAAATGGAATGGTTTCCTTCAACAAAAGCAAGATAATGAGGTGGTCAGTTTTTAATTTTATATATGGCACTCTAGTTACTGTTGAAAGGATGTATTTGAAGAGAACAAAACTGGAATTAGGGAAAATGGTTAGTAGATAGCTTAAATAGTCTAGGCAAATGGTAGTGAAATTCTAATTCAGAGCAGCTGATTAAGATGGAGGAGAAATACACTGAGGAAATATTAAAAATGGCCAATGTTAGAATGACAGGGGGGACAGGAGTCAAGGTAGTAAATACCCAAATAACATGGGTGAATGATGGTGCTACAAAATAGGGCAGATCATATAAAATAGGAGAAATTTAGATAGGAAAATCTTTAAGGTTAATTTTGGGCAAGATAAGATTTAAAAGATTGTAGATTATCCAGGGACAAGGGTATAATAGTAGTTAGATATACAAATCTTAAGATTAAAAGACAGATACAAGCTAGAGATGTGAATTTTGGTATTGTCAGCACATTGGGACAACCATGTGAATGGATGTGCTCACTTTAGGAAAGTATGCAGAGTGAGAAAATCATACCAAGGATCAAATCATGTAGCATCATTATTACAGCAGAAGTGGAGAAAGAGGAACCTATGAAGGACCAAGAAGAAAAAGTAAGGAAGGTGTTAATAGAACTCACAGTGTACAGTATCTTGAAATCTAAGTGTGATAGTTAGTACTGCTACTTTCAGTATTTCCAACTCAAGTCCTTCTGGTACATGGTAGTATTTTACTTCCATATAGCCTTGCAGTTAGGCATGTATAGGTGACTTTGACTAACCAGATGAGACTGGAAATAACATGTGTCGTTTCTGAGGGAGGTTGGGAAACTTTTAAGAGCAGTACATAATTTTCCATGTTCCTCTCCCCTGGCCACAGTGAGTAGCATTATGCCAGGTGGCCTTGACTCTATCATTCTGTGTCCCTTATTGAAGATGTTATAGAAGAGAATGCCCCTCCCCACAACCTGAGATAGACATGTAGTGTGAGTGAGAAATAAATCTCTATTGTTTTAGGACACTCAAATTTTAGCATTTGTTGTTACTGCATGTTAATCTAACCTATTTTGACTGATATATCAAAGGAGTAAAGGGCTTCAAAAAAGAATACAGTGATCAATAATAATAACACCAGTAACAGCTAAGTATAAACGTTAACATCAATATAGTATTTATAATGTGCTATGGACAGTTCTTATCACTCCACTTTTATAAACTAATGACTTTGTAAGATAGGTACTATTATTTCCACTTTACAGTTGAGGAAACTGAGACAAGAGTGGGTAAGAAAAATTTTAGGATCACCTAGGGAGTAAATGGTTGATCCATCATTCATACTCTGGCAGTTTTGCTGCAAGTTCATCCTCTTTACTATTATTTATACATTTTTACAACATTTTTGATTATTACAAAGAGATCAAGAATATAGAGAATTAAATGTATTAGGTTTGGCAACATAGAAGGCATTGGCATTCTTCAAATACACTATTTCAATGTATTATTTAGTGTACTAGTGAGTTTTTAGGAGTTGGCATAGAAGTAGTGAAGATAGTAAATAAAGAAAATACTTTCTGGGAGCTTGTTTGAAAATGAAAGATACATTCGGGGCAAAATAGTTGCTTTTTTTAAATGTAGAGACTTGCACTTATTTGTGAGATAGCAGAAAGTGGACATCAGAAAGACAAAGACTGAAGATATGGTAGAAATGGGACATTTCATAGGACAGAGTAGAAATATGAACAGTTATAATGTATGAAGGAGAATTTGGAGAGAATAGGGCATAAGTGGAGAAATATAAGACTGACATACTTGTAACAAAGTGCATAAAAGAGAAGGGTTTGAAGAAGAGATGAGAGTGTATACAATTGTGGAGAGAATGAAGCAGACTATATATTAACAGAGGAGGGGATTGTGGAATGAGGTAGTTGGAGAGATGGATGAGGATGATGAGATGTGGATGGGTAAAAATCCATAAGAAAATGAAGAGCAAGTGAGAGGCAGAAGAGGAAATCAACACATGGAGATTGAAGAGAAAGAATAGAGAACGAATGAAGAGAACAGGATAATGGAGAAAGTGAATAATAAAAGAAAATAGAATTGAATATAGGTTTGAGTTTTGGAGGCATGATAGAAAAAAAGAAGAAAAGAGAGGGAAAGATGGGAATGTTGAAATATGAAGAAGATAGAAATATGATGAAATATGAAGATTGAGGAGGGCAGCAGATGAAATAGACCAAAGGATTAGTCACCAGAAAATAAAGTTAGATGAACGGGAAGAAGATGACCATTAATTCATTCATCCCAGTCTGAACTGAACAAGAAAGTGGAGTTTGATAAAATAGGAATATATGTGTAATGCCTGTGTGTTTATTCTGAAGTACAGAATAAAGGAAGTATAGCAGTTCAGAAGCATAAGGCCATTGGTTACCTTACATAGTAAATGATTCACCTTGGACCCAGGAGGATAGGTCTGGAGGAAGACCTATGTTCAAAACTGAAAATATTAAAGCTTGGCTCTATGGCCCCACAATTTATTCATCTAGTGACCTTTTGCAAGACACAAACTATCTGCTTTCTCATTCTGATGATAATGTAGCTGCTGCCTGTCTTGCAGACATATGAAAAGTGTAAGTTAGATAAGGGTAAAAGAACACTTATAATTTTTCAGGAAGTGTTATTCTACATTATTATTGTTATTGTTATTGTTATTATTATTATGTTGACCCTTGGAAATCTTATCCCAATTCTATGGAAAACTACAGAGGGTCAGCTTTAGAAAATCTCACCAAAGATTTCATAGTTATGTAACTAGGGCAGTTTAGAATGAAACCTTCATCTTGAGACCTCAGGACAACCATAAAAATGCAAGTCAAAGGACATTACCTGCTGCTTGCTTCAGCAGCACACATACTAAAATTAAAACAGTATGGAGAAGACAAACAGAGCCCAGATCAGGATGATACATACGTTTGTGAAGTATTTTCCATTTCTTAGACATAGATATATAGGATATTTCATTTCTATTAATAACATTTATTGAGGCAGGTATGGATAAACATGTTCGTTGTATTGTTCTTTATATCTATTATGTGTAAATGTTGCATAATACATAATGCAGTAAAAGCAAGTTCCACTGATTATTTGAGTAGGAGGGACAAGTACCTATTGAATTTAACTAGATTTATTCCCATTGACCTGAATCATGCATTCAACACATTTATGAGTACTTATTATGTTTAAGGCTTTGAGACATGTGCCGAGCTACAAAGATAAATAAGACACATCTCATGTTCATAATGACCTTACAGTCTAGTAATTAAAGCAGACATTCTGTACAGATAGCTGCAAAATAATGTAAAAGCCCTTAAACCAAAGGAGGTGTGAAATGTGATAGAATCATAGGGTGATGAATATCCAAAATCATGTGGAGGCATCAAGGAAAGTTGTAAAAAGGAGCCAATTAATCCTGTGTCTTGAATCTTGAAGGAGGTATAGGTAACTATCAAACAGGTGAGAGATGAGGTGAGCTATAGGAGGGTATTCCAGGCAAAGGCAATAGCATGCATAAAGATAGGTATTAATGAATTGACATCATGCATCAGAAAATCCATGTCTTTCGTTAGAACTTTTCATTTATTTATTCTTCCAAGAGTATTTCTAGGAGGCTTAATGAGACTCAAACAGTATTCTGGGCACTAGGGATAAAGTGGTAAGCAAAAGTAGATGAGGTCTCTGCCCTCATATAACTTACATTCTAGTGGGTGAAACAATTAAACCATAATGATAACAGAATAAGTGCTGTGATCAGGGAAGTACAGAATGCTATGGAAACATTTAGCAGGGACAATGAAGTGAGTCTGTGGGGAATATCTACAATGAATTTTAGAGGAAATCACTTTTAAACTGAGACTTAAAAGATATGTAGAAATAAATTAGACCAAAAGATAGGGAGGGAATGTTCCAGAGAGAGTATGGTCGGTATGAAGTCCAGGAGAATGAGGTGGGGGAAGTAGTAATGATACACTAAAGAAGTGAAAAGAAATTCATTATGACTGGACCATAGAGTAATGTGCAGAGTATTGGAGTGGAGAGTATGAGCTACATTGGCATAAAAATAATAGGAGGCCATTAAAGAGTTTATTGCAAGGGAATGGCACAGATTTGCATTTTAGACACATCGGTCTGGGAACAGTGGTGGAAGGTAGATGGGAAGAAGGCAAGGATGAAGATAAGCTGTACATATGAGCTATAATACTCTAACAATAATATTAATAACAACTATTTTGTGTTGAACACATACTATGTTCCAGACACTTTATGTAAAACATCTGTAATATTCACAAAAACTATTCAATATATAGGCACTATTATCCCTATTCAACTGATCCAGTAAGTGAAGCTTGAAAAATAAAAATGACTTGCCCAAGATGATGCACTTATTAGGCAAATGCAGGTCTGTCTCAAGCTACTGCTTTTTGCACTAAAAAGGTTTTGAAGAAGAATATAGATATATAATATGTAGCATTGGTGGTATTTGGTACCTGATTGGAAGTTGGTGAGGGTCAGGATGTTGTATGAGTGCTACTAACGAGTAAAGAAGTCTCCTTGGATAATGAAAGTACTAAGGGCTAGAAAAAATAATAATCCAAGTATTAACATTCCTATTGAATGTGGAGAAATAAATAAGTTTTTGGAAAATGACAGTGATAAGGAGGGGTAGTGGTAAATATAGCCAAATAGCATACCTATTTGGAAGGATTTCTGCATAATAGATGAGGGATAATAATCTGGAAGTGATACAGAATATATTCATCCTGTACTTACAGGGAAGCATGATTGATTTTTTTTTTAAAAATGGAGTAGCATAATCAGATCATTTGTGTTATAATTTGCTGAACTCAAAAATGTACAATAGTTTAAACCTGATGGAAGTGTATTTCTTGCTCCTTAAATTATAAATTATAAATTATAAATTATAAATTATAAAGCAGGTGTTCCTCATTGGCAAGTGGCTCACTCCTAAGTAGTGTTTCAGGGACCCAAGCTCCTTTCATCTGGTGTCTCTGCCATATTCAATACATGGTTTCCAAGACCACTGTGCTTCTCTGTATCAAGTAAGTAGAAGATGAAAAAGCATTCAGGACTGTATGTGGGTAGTGTTTAAAATCTGGGTCTTGAGTGGCATACTTATTTCTACTGATAGTTCTTTGGCTAGAATGAGGTCGCATGGACATGCCTAACTGCGAAGGAGGTTGAGAAAAGCAACACTGCTATGTTCCCAAGTAAAAGTGAGAATGGATTTGGTGAATGGCTGAAGTTCTCTGCCAATTCCAGAGGGTTTTTTTTTTATTATTATTAAAATGTAAGGTTGCACTCTGGAGAATCAGTTGGAAGCAGGGATACTAGTTAGTTGACCATTTTGTAATCCAGGAAAGACTGTTCAGGGATGAAGCAAAGGCAGCAAAAAGTAAGAGTGGAGAAGAAAGTAGAGGCTTTCAAAAGAACTTGGTGTCCAACTAGATATGGGGTAATGAGGAAGAAGGAATATCGAGAATATCCCTTACATATTTTCTCTGGATACTGAGAAGATTGTGGTGCTATTATTTTATTTTTAAAAAGCAATGTAGAAGAAGCAGCAGATATTTTATAGAGAGGAAAGTGTGTTTAGAGAATCTACACTTATTTAGGATTTTCTATATGCCAGGTGATGTGTTAGGTGCTTCACACATATTTATCTCATTTCTCATGGCAGTGATTGCACATTGTGCAATGTATGCAGCATTGTGATTAAGAAGGTAGGTTCTGCATTAAGACTACTTCTGGTCCTTCATCTGTAAAATATAGTGAATCATAACAATGCCTGTCTCATAAGGCTATTGTGTGGAGTAAATATGATAAGCCTTATGAATTGCTTGATATATCCTGGCACATGTCCACTTTGGAGGTTTTTATTTTAATAATCCCCACTTTTTTGATTAGTGAACTGAACTGAGCCAAAGTCATACCACTAGTAAGTGGCAGAACTTGTACAGAAACCCGTCACTTGTAGGTTAAAGCAAACACTTTTCCCTTTACTACATCCCACCACTTCCTCTAAGAAGGGAACGTAGGGGATATAAAGTTTAAGTATAATGAGTCTGAGGTGGACATGACAAGCTGCAGTTGGAAATTCAGCTCTGAAGCTCAGAACTTTGACACAATGAAATTTTATAAAATTGAATACATTGCACAAAGTGTATTTTTGTGTTAAGCTACACAGTAATAGTATCTCACATTTAGCTGAAAATTAAAGAAAATAAGAACTCACTTCTCCATAATGTATCATTGACAAGAAAGTAGCATTTTTGAAGCAATTAAAAGAGGCTTACTGTCATATTCAGAGCTTCATGGCTTCCTTTATTCTTTGATTGTATGATTGGGTCACTTTTGCTTATTTACTTGGGATGTTCCAAAGACAGATTATTGCAAAGATAAATTGTGAAAATGTTAACAGTAAAGCTAGTCTCTTCCTAGTTTAGATGCAAATAGCTTGCACAGGAGTCTTTATTATAGAGATTGCCTCTGAAATGGTCACGAACCAGGGAGGGCATTTGGGTCACATTGTTAGCTGTATAGGATTTAATGTAGTCGAATCAACTAGGCACTGATAGCTTTGTTTCACAGTTCTTTTTTTGTAATGGATTTTGCTCTAGGGGATTCCACCTGTAGTTCCTCTTTCATTAAACTAGAAACTGACTCACAGAACCCCAGTTAGTAAGCCTCACTCTAATGAACAGAAGTAAGAGCATAGAAGATGTAGAGTGACTCATTTTGGGCTCTGAGAAAGCTTACAATGAGGTGAGAAGCAAGTAATAGTACAAGTTCTCAGTTACACATACACAAAATTATGCTGTGTATTCTGTATGGTGATATCAACCCCTACCTTTGAAGAGCTCATATCCTAGCAGGAAAGATAGGACACATCATTCACTGTACTATCAGGCTTAATGGAATTTTCACAAAAAGCCAACAATGAAGTGCTGTGAACTAAAAAGTACAGGTTTCATTATGAATTGGAAGCATGGGTCCAGATATGAAAGGGCTTTATAGGGGAACTGGCATTGAGCTGGAAGGAAGAAAGGAAGAATGTATTCCCAAGTGGTCAGATTCAAGAGGAAAATCAGGGTCTTGAAATAACAAGAATTGCCTTTACTCTCAAAGGCAAGAAGCTGATCTCCAGACAGATTGAGGCTGTTTAAAAAACTCATTCTAACACAAGGGTGGGACTGATTCACATATCACCAGAAGACTCTCTGTAGTTCTAAAGAACCAAGCCATTTTATTTTACTATTTTATTTTATTTTATTTTATTTTATTTTATTTTATTTTATTTATTTTTTATTGCATTTCATTTCATTTTATTATTTTATTTTAGATGCTACTCCTAGATAGAGTGAAGACTGCATGTTATAGTGAAATAAACTTTAGAGTAGGAATTAAGACTCTGGGTAAGAGTCCCAACTTTGGCCCACATCAGCTTGTAACCATGGACAAAGCATTTCTCCTCTGTGGGCCGCAGTTTCTTTTGGGAAACAGGGCTGAAAAGAATTACTCTGTCTTGCAGAAATATTTATTAAGTCGAGAATTTATTGCCTATCTCTTATGGGCCAACAACCATAGTAGGGCTAGGATTACTTACAATGATAGAGTCTCTTCTCTTAAGTTACTCACAGGCCTGTTCAGAAGACAGACACATAAACAGATCATGATAATTTTATGTGCTGTTAAAAATGATTAAAGAAAACACCTTAGGTAATAATAACAAACTTTATTTCACTTCATGAAGTAGACAGTCTCCTACTGCAAAATTGAAAAATGTGGCAGAAGATAGAAAGCTTTCATATGATAAAGAATAAAGAACTAGGAAGAGAAAAATAGAAAATATCTGATTGGGTGAGGCCACATAGTCAACCTTGTTTGGGATAAAAAGGCCCAGAGTTGGCTTGGCATTTGGGGCTTGGCTGAGTGGCTATACAGTGTTTCTGGCCAAGTAGGATATTTACAGGAACACAAAAGTTATCTAAGTTTCAGTTTGTTGACATAGCACCCCAAACAGAAGGAGCTCCATCTTGGACCTAGAAACTCATTTCAACAGTGCTAAGGACTGAGGTGTTTGCCCAAAGTGCTCTGGGATTTCTGTGATCTGGAGAACTCACTATGCCTATAGCACACATAAAAAGCATCATGGAAGAGGTAATATTTAAGCAAAGACTTGAAGGAAATTTGTTGCGCATATCAAGGGAAATGGCATTTCAGGCTTAAAAAATGTGTGCAAAAACAAACATGAGAGCTCTGTTTGCTGAAATCACACATATCTGCAGATGGATGGAGAGTGGGGAAAAGTGTGAAAGTCAGAAAATGAGTCTGGAGCTACATGTCTGAAGTAATTGTTAAAATTTAGATGTGTTCCCTATAAAGGCTAAATGCACTGCTAAACTGGTGGTCTTCTAATTAGGAAGCTCAAGGTACTAAATGTACATTAGGAGGCCCAATGTACTAAAGACTTTTGCCTATAGCACAAGGATTTAATGGTAAGCCTGCAGACAACTGGCATTCTTATGACTAATATGCTGCTTGGTTTGGGTGTTTGGTGGTGGTATATTTGAAATGGCTCATCCTCTACTGATAATAGCTAGTAATGATTTACTATTTTTTTCTTTTGCATCATAAATCTCACACCCTGCCCTTTACTCCATGGTCATAGAAAGAGCCTACCTAGCACCTCAACCACTTCTGAAGTGTTTTCTACTCTTTGGTTTGTAGAAAGAATATTCCTCAGAATTCAAAACGGATTATTCCATTTCTAAAAAGCCCAGGTGACATACTGTCTACAGCGGGCTCAGACTGAACTCCAAAGGCCTTTGTGCCCTACTAAATTTGTTTCTCCTTCCTTTATTACTCTTAATGTGTTGACAGTCTCACTGAACAATGAGTGCATATACTCAATAAAATTTAGATCTTTAACTTTTAGGACTTCAGTTAGTTCAGAAACTTCTTTTCTCCAGAATTTTTTCCTACATTATGCCTCTGCTTTAAAAAATTAGTATTCTATATGCAAAAATCTAGAAATAATTTGATGGTTTTCTGTGAGGCAGTTTTTAAGAGCTGGGTGATTCATTTTGACTCATATTCATTTTATAATTTTTAAATCTTTTTAATTGTATGACATGCATATTTTGAGGTGTACAGATGTTATGTGTATAGCTCCACAATGTTCTAGGTAAGGAATGTGTTCTAGATGTTGAGGTAGTATAAGGGTAAAGAAATGGGTAAGCAGCTTAGTAAAGTGAGAGAAGACCAGAGCCTCATTTTCCAGGAGGATCACTTTCCCTGAGCCAAAGGCAAATGGGCACTAACATATATGCAGTAGCTTCTCAGTTGGAATTTTTTTCTAGTTGGGTTAATGCATGGCATACATTCCCATGTAAAAGCAAATGACTTACATGTGGTATTCAGTCTAGTTCAGGAGATAAGACATATGTACCAAAAAAAAAATCCTAAAAATGCAAAGCACTATATAATAAATATAAAACAAACATTGACTATTGTGTCAATGCTATAATAGAAAAATAATCAGCAAATAGCATAGTAAGAATAATCTCTGATATATGTGCTCATTTTGAAAATGTACTTAGATAATTCCAATGGGATGAGATAACACACCAAATAACCAAGTCACAAATTTGTCTTAGTTCCAAAGGAGTAAAAAAGAAACTATTTACTCAGTGGCTTTAAGTCAATAATGAGATGGCATAGCTTAATCATTGGCGTAAACGTTTTCAAACTACCATATTCAGCCCATTGTTTACCTCCTTATTTCATGCACCCCTACCACTTTGAGATTCTGATATACATACCTTCTACCAGAGGTAAATTAAAAAAAAATAATGTTTATTTTTGAGACAGAGAGAGAGAGACAGACAGACAGACAGACACAGGCAGAGAGAGAGGGAGACAGAATCAGAAGCAGTCTCCAGGCTCCAAGCTGTCAGCACAGAGCCTGACACGGGGCTCAAACCCACAAACCGTAAGATCATGACCTGAGCTTCAGTTGGATGCTTATCTGACTGAGCCACCCAGGCACCTCAGAGGTAAAATTTATATTACCCATGGGTAGTGTATACCATAGGAAATAGATGAGATACTGAGAATCACTGGTGTTAGGATTCAGTGTAAAATACATTAATCTAGTTATTGTACTCTGAATCTCAGTGCTTAGATATCTTGTCTCCCTACATAATACTATCCAGTTTTAGAGCTTCAATTGGCATTTGTAAAATATAAGCTAACAAGGCACAGAGACCTGGAATAACTTGCACATAGCTACTAAGAGGTAGAGTGGGTTGTAAATCTTATAAATCTGGATTTTGTATCTATACTCTTAAAGGCTATACTATAATGCCTCTCTTGCATTTTTAATTTCATAAGAGCTCTTTTTGAAGTATTGTTTACGAATGATAAAATTTATGTTGTAAGTGTACAATTCAATTATTCTTAGTAAATTTACAGAGTTGTACAACTATAACCACAAACTAGATTTAGAACATTTCCATCACCTCTAAAACTTTCTCCAAAACTTTGCAGTCACCATACATTCTCAAACTCAGCCCCAGGCAATCACTAATCTACTTCCTGTCTCTATAGATGTGCCATTCTGGGACACTTAATATGAATGGAAAGATACAGTATGTGACTTTTTGTGTTCGCTACTTTCACTTGGCATAATACACTTGAGAGTCACCCATTCTGTTGTCCTTATTACTTTTCATTGATGACTAATATTCTTTTGTGCAAATACACCACATTTTCATCATTCATTATTTGATAGGTTGTTTTTACCTTTTGGTTCTCATAAATAATTCTGCTATGAACAGGTCTTTCTGTGGACACATATTTTCATTTCTATTCAATAATGGAGAATTAGAGTGGAACCACAGACTTTTCTAGACAGTATATGTTTAACTTTTTAAGAAACTGCCAAAATGTTTTCCAAAGAATTCTTTAGCGTTATACATTTCCACCAGGGATTTATGAGGTTCCATTTTTTCCAAATTATTGCAAACACTTGATATTTTCAGGCTTTTTTATTTTAGCCGTTCTAATACACATTTAGCAATATCTCATTGTGATTTTAATTTGCATTCCCCTAATGACAGATGATATTGAATATCTTTTTATGTCCTTATTAATTGACACAATATTTTTATTAAATATATATTTAAATTTCTTATTTTCAAATTGGGCTGTTTTCTTCTCATTTTTGAGTTGTAAGAGTCAGTTATATGTTCTTAATACAGGTTATTTATCAAGATATGATTTACAAATATATTCACCCACTTTATGGCTGTCTTTTTATTTTCTTAATGGTGTCTTTATAAGAGAAAAAGGTTTAAATTTTGATGAAGTCCATTTTATCATACTTTTAATTTTAATTTAAAAAAATAATTTTTTTACATTTATTTATTTTTGAGAGACAGAGACAGAACACGAGCTGGGGAAGGGCAGAGAGAGAGAGGGAGACACAGAATTTGAAGCAGGCTCCAGGCTCTGAGCTGTCAGCACAGAGCCCGACATGGGGATCAAACTCACAAACTGTGAGATCATGACCTGAGCCAAAGTTGCGTGCTTAACTGACTGAGCCACCCAGGTGCCCAATTTTTAAAACATTTATTTATTTATTTATTTATTTATTCATTCATTCATTCATTCATTTAAATTTTAGTTAACATACAGTGCAATATTGGTTTTGGGAATAGAATTCAGTCATTTGTCATTTACATACAACACCCAGGGCCCAACACAAGTGCCCTCCTTAATACTCTTCACCCATCTAGCCCATCTCCAACCCACCTCCCTCCATTAACCGTCAATGTGTCCTCTATCATTAAGAGTCTCTTGTGGTTTGTTTCCCTCTCTTCTCTTCCCCCTACTTCCTATATGTTTATCTGTTTTGTTTCTTAAATTCCACATATGAGTGAAATCATACGGTATTTGTCTTTCTCTGACCAACTTATTTCGCTTACCATAATAAGCTCTAGTTCTATCCACGTCATTACAAATGGCAAATTTTCATTCTTTTTGGTGGCTGAGTAATATTCCAGTGTGTGTGTGTGTGTGTGTGTACACACACACACACATATGTATATACACATATATACATACACATACACATACACATATGTGTGTGTGTGTGTGTGTGTGTGTGTATATATATATACACACACCTATATATGTATATACACATATATACATACACCACATCTTCATCCATTTGTTAGTTGATGGACATTTGGGCTCTCTCCATGGTTTGCTTATTGTTGATAATGCTGCTATAAACATTGGGGTGCATGTACCCCTTCAAATCTGTATTTTTGTATCCTTTGGGTAAATACCTAATAGTGCAATTGCTGGACCATAGGGTAATTCTAACAATAGTGCAATTGCTAGATCATAGGGTAGTTCTAATTTTAGTGTTCTAAGAAATCTTTGACTCAAGTTTACAAAGATTTTCTACTATAGTTTTTTAGAAGCTTTAGCTCTTCAATTTTGTTCTATGTTCCATTGGAGTTGATTTTTGCTTATGATATAAGAATCTATGTTCATTTTTTTCTGCATGTAGATATCAAATTCTCCTGGCACCTTTTATTAAAAAAGCTATTTTTTGTGCATTGAATTGCCTTGGACCTTGGTCAACGTCAGTTGACCACAAATGTGCAAGTTCATTTCTGCACTTTCTATTCTTTTCCTTTGATCTATATTGTCTGTCTTTAGACCAAACCCATGCTGCATTGATTACTGTAGCTTATTGGTATGGTTTGCAATTGGGAAGTGAAAGTATTCACAGTTATTTTCTTTTTAAATACATTTTGCCTATTATAGATCCTTTGTATTCCTGTGTAACTTTTAGGATCAGTTTGCTACTTTTACAAAAAGAAAAGCTTTTGAGATTTTGATAAGGAATATGTTGAATCTATTGATCAATTTGGAGAGAATCTTAATGATGTTAGGACATCTATAAACATAGAATATCTAAAACCTGCTATTTGCAATTAAAGACAGTCTTGCTTCTTGCTTTCCATTTTTTATGTTTTTAACTTTTTTTGCTTGCCTAAATTTTTAAACAGCTTTACTGAAATATGATTCACATATCATATAATTTACCCTTTTAAAGTATACAACTAAATATTCTCCAGTATATTTACAGAGCTGTGCAGCCATCACTAATATATAATTTCAGAATACTTTAGTTGCTCTTAAAAAGAACCTCCAAAGCAATTAGCAGTCACTTCCCATTGCTTTCCTTCTTAGACTGGTTAAAATCTTTGGGAAAATGTTTAATAAGAGTGGACATCATTGTCTTGTAAATGATCTTAGGAAGAAATAGACTTTCATCATAAAGTATGGTTCTAGATGTAGATTTTTCACAAATGTTCTTTATCAATTGAGAAAATTCCCTTTTGTTTCTAGCTTTTTGAGAGTTTTGGATCATGAATGGGTGCTGAATTTCATCTTTCTTCTGTTTCCCTTCAAGTTATTCTTTACAGAGCTGCTAGAATAATCCTAAAATGTTAGATCAAATCACCATTCTACTCAAAATCATGCAATACTTCCACATTTCATTTAAGGTGAAAACCAAAATATCTTAGGAGGGCCTTATACTATATAGTCCATTTCCCATAGTTTCCTCTTTAAATTTATCTTTTATTAATCTTCCCTCTTCATCTATCCACTATAGCCACAATGGTCTAGTTGCTATTCCTTAAATACACTGGGTAAACTTCAACCTCAAGGCCTTTGCATTTGTTACCCCCTCTATTTCGAATGTTCTTCCTCTATTGTCTACAAGGCTCATTCTCATTTCCTTCAGATCATTGCTCAAATACCCAGTGAGGTATTCCCTGAACACCCTATTGAAAATTACAATCCTTCCCCAATACTATGTATTCACATACTATATTTCTTCCTGAGGCATATTATGTTTTAATATACTAGTTATGTATGTATGTATGTATGTATTTATCTATCTATCTATCTATACATACTTTATATTTTTTTGTTTTCTCTCTACTCAAATGTAAGCTCTAAGAGGGCAGCACTCTTGATATGTTTACTAATGTACTTACATTGCTTAGAATAATACCTGGCACATAGTAGGTGATCAAAAAATATTTGATGACTACATCAAAGAATCCAGAAACTTTTAGTCAGCTCTAGGAAAGACTTGTTGGGTGATTTGGGCAATTTCCTTCCCTTCTGTTTCATCATAAGTGAAACATCTGAAGGGATAACACTGGATGTTTTCAGTAAGGCTCTTTCTGCTCTGAAATTCTAGGAAAGAGGCTATATGCCCAGTTAAGATAATAAGTTGAGATATTATGCTATTAAGGAATAAAACTAAGATGCTATTCAGGGGTGCCTGGGAGGATCAGTCAGTTGAGCATCCAACTCTTGATTTCAGCTCAGGTCTTGTCCCAGGGTTGTGGGATAAAGCCCCACATCGGGCTCCATGTTCAGCATGGAGCCTGATTAAGATTTTCTCTCTCCCTCTGCCCCTTTCCTTTTCTTGTGAGCTGTCTCTCTCTCTCTTAAATTAAAAAAAAATGCTATTTTGCCAGGAATGCTAAAAATGCCTAAACCCTGTCTGACCAGTGTACACCTCGTCTCTACAAGATCACCATAGAAATATATGCTTTTAGGAGAGAAAACTTATTCATTAATTAATTCACCAATGGATATATATTGAATATCTACAATGTGCTAGGTAATGTGCTAGGTTCCTGGAGCACATGAAAGAGAAAACAAGACAAAAATCCATAACCTTACAGTAAGGAGAAAAAATGATGATAAATAGAAAAAATAAATTATATGGCATGTTATATGTTAGGTGTTATGGGTAAAGAAAGAGCATGGTAAGGTTTACTAACCACAGTGTAATAGTAAACTGAATGGAGGTCAGGGTGGGCCTCATTTAGAAGATAATTAAACAAAGACTTGAAAGAGGTATGAGGGTATAGCAAGTGCAAAGACCATGATGTATGGGAGCCTGGCATGTTGAGAGAGAAGCAAGGAAGCCATTGTGACTAGAACAAAGTGAAGAAGGGAGGAAATTGTAGGACATAAGCTGAAGAGAAACAGAAGACAAAGTCATATGGGGTACCTGGGTGGCTCAGTTGGTTAAGCATCTGACTCTTAATTTTGGCTCAGGTCATGATATCATGGGTTCATGAGTTCGAGCCCCACATCAGTCTCCTTGCACTGACAATGCAGAGCCTGCTTGGGATTCTCTCTCTCTCTCTCTCTCTCTCTCTCTGTCCCTCCTGTGTGCGTTCGCTCTCTCTCTCTCTCTCTCTCTCTCTCAAAATACTTAAATAAACTTAAAAAAAAGAAGACGACAAGGTCATACAAGACCCTATAAACCATGGCAAGGACTTTGGATTTTAGTCTATATAAGATGAGGAAACATTAGAAGGCTATCGTGCAGAGAATATACTGTAAGGGCAAAAGGTTATAGGAAAGAGACTAGCTAGGAGGCCATGGAAGTAACAAAACTTTAACTTTTTACTGTGGTGGAATAAAAACCAACTGTTGGGCAGCAAAAGGTAGGGACAAGGGAGCCAGAATGCTGCAAAGCAGTGAAATGAGGGCAGTAATGTAGGGTTTTGTGTGTGTGTGTGTGCGTGTGCACATATGAATGCACACGTGTAGGGCTAAAAGAGCTTCCTTTCTATCTGTATCTTTCACTCCCAAAGAAAGGCATTTCCTGGACTTCCTCTTACAGGAATTTCTGTCTTGTTTTTGCATAGGAATCAAAGCAAGCTAAACCTTGGAGTGGAACTGAATCCCTATGATCTGAATGCCACATTTTGAGGGGTCTCTAACCTTTCTTGAAAAGAAAGACTAAAGACTATTTGCTATACAGTAGATCTTTAGGACTTCTTCAACTTGAAAAACTGAACCTGAGTACCCTTTCACTAATATTTCCTCATTCCCTCCCCACCACCATTCTACTCTGCTTCTATGAGTTTAACTATTTTAGATTCCACGTATGAGTGAGATCATATAGTATTTGTCTTTCTCTGTCTGGTTTATTTCACTTAGCATAATGTCCTCTAGGTTCATCAGTGTGGTTCAAAATGGCAGGATTTCATTCTTTTGTTAAGGCTGAATAATATTCCATTGTATGTATATACATTTTCTTATCACTTGTTGATGGACACTTAGATTTCTTCCATGTCTAGGCTATTGTGGATAATGCTGTAATGAACATGGGAGTGAAGATATCTGTTTGCAATCCTGATTTCAGTAACTTTGGATATATATTTCCAAAAGAGAGATTTCTTGATCTTATGGTAATTGTATTTTTAATTTTTTGAAGAACCTTCATCATACTGCTTTCCATAGTGACTGCACCAATTTACATTCCACTAGCAGTGCACAAGGGTTGCCTTTTCTCTACATCCTCATCAACACTTGTTGTCTCTGGTCTTTTTCGATAATAGCCTATCCAACAGGTGTGAGGGGGTATTTCATTGTGGTTTTCATTTACATTTCTCTGACGATTAGTGATGTGGAGCACCTTTTGACATAACTGTGTCCATTTGTATGTCTTGGGAGTAATGTCTATTCAGGTCCTTTTCTCAATAAACAATAATGTATTGTTTACTTAAAAATTTGCCAGGTGGACAGGTCTTATGTTAAGGGTTCTAGTCACACAAAATAATAATAATAATAATAATAATAATAATAATATGGAAGGAAACTTTTGGAGGGGATGGATATTTTTATGGCATAGACTGTAGTGATTAGTATATTAGCTTGGATATTGCCAGGGTGCTTTCTGCTGCAGAAAATCTTGAAAAGGTCTTGAAGGTTGTAGCAAAGTAAAGAGAAGGAAGAAGGGAACACAGTATGACATGGGATGTCAGAGAGCATTAGGATGTGTTTAAGAACCAATGAAAGGAGCACAACATAATCTGGGTTGTGAAGTACTCTGCCCTCACCAACATCTCCTTTCTCCTCCCTCTCTGCTATGTGCCTAGGTAGGATGTGCAAGAAGTGTATGGAAAGCAAGATAGAAATGTTATAAATCAGTTCCACTCCTAATCAGAAATCAGATGCCCTTTGCATCTTGCTTTTATAATCTATTTGTTGTGGTCTTATTTGCCATGTCCTCAGGACTGCTGGGTAGACAAAGTAATTTCCCCTTGAAATTACTCATAAAAGACAGTGTCTTGGAAATACTAATATAAGTGGAAAGAAGGAACACAATTTTCTTTTTTAAACCGTCATGGAATATTTTAAGTATCCAACACAAGAAACAGGTTTCTCAGTGAAATAATTTTTTTCTGTGTGTCAGATCCTTTGAATTATGAAACCTCCTTTATGCCTTGAGAATAAAGAGTGGATTGATGGAATATTGCAGCCTGACTTGAAAATTAAGCCTTTGTCCAAGACACATGAAAAATTTTGTAAATATTAAAGGGATTAGTTAGATCTTCAAGGATACTTGCCATCTAGATTCAACCTCTTACTGTTTTGTTTGGAGAACTAAAAATAAGAGATGGATAAGTACTTGTTGAAGAGTATACACTTGGTTTTTACCTTTTAGTCTAGAATTCTTGCTAACATACACATGAACATGTTTTAGTTATCCTGCTTTAAGCAATATCTAGTACTGCTCCTCTGAACATTTGTGAAGTGTTACATATTCATCAGGTTTAACAATTAGGATTGGAAATGCTGGCCAGTTGGTCACCTAGAACTCTAAAAGGATGGCATAGATTGAATCCAGTATAACCAGGAAACACACAGATTAGCTAGAAATAACTCATCAAAGCTAGGCTCCAAAGAATTCTGACTTTATGCTTTGCAAGTCTCATTTCTACCTGGAAGGCTACTACCTAGGCCAAGGAAAGTTAAGGCTCAAAATTCTGTAAAGAGTCTTTCAGGGGTCCTTGGGTGGCTCAAGTTGGTTGAGCATCCAACTTCGGTTTGGGTCATGATCTTATGGTTTGTGAGTTTAAGCCCACATCAGGCTCCGTGCTGGTAGTGGAAAGCCTGCTTGGGATTCTCTCTACCTCTCTCTACACCCCTCCCTTGCTGACACATGCTCTTTCTCTCAAAATAAATACATAAACTTAAAAAAAAGAGCCTTTCGGGTTTTCCATGAAGAGTATCATATAATCTGCAAAGAGTGAAAGTTTGATTTCTTTGCCAATTCATATGCCTTTTATTTCTTTTTGTTTTCTGATTGCTGAGGCTAGGACTTCCAGTACTATGTTGAACAACAGTAGTGAGTGTGTGAGTGACAAACATCCTTTGTCATGTTCCTGACTTTAGGGGGAAATCTCTCAGTTTTTCCCCATTGAGAATAGTAGCTGTGGGTCTTTCATATATGGCCTTTATGATGTTGAGGAATGTTCATTCCATCCCTAATTTCTTGAGAGTTTTTATCAAGAAAGAATGCTATATTTTGTCAAATGCTTTTTATGCATCTATTGAGAGGATCATATGGTTTTTATCCTTTCTTTTATTAATGCGGTGTGCCACATTGATTGGTTTGTGAATACTGAACCAGCCCTGCAGCCCACAAATAAATCCCACTTGATTATGGTGAATAATTCTTTTAATGTACTGTTGAATCTGATTTTCTTTTTTATTTTTATTTTTTTTATTTTTTATTTTTTAATATATGAAATTACTGTCAAATTGGTTTCCATACAACACCCAGTGCTCATCCCAAAAGGTGCCCTCCTCAATACCCATCACCCACCCTGCCCTCCCTCCCACCCCCCATCAACCCTCAGTTTGTTCTCAGTTTTTAACAGTCTCTTATGCTTTGGCTCTCTCCCACTCTAACCTCTTTTTTTTTTTTTCCTTCCCCTCCCCCATGGGTTTCTGTTACGTTTCTCAGGATCCACATAAGAGTGAAACCATATGGTATCTCTCTTTCTCTGTATGGCTTATTTCACTTAGCATCACACTCTCCAGTTCCATCCACGTTGCTACAAAAGGCCATATTTCATTTTTTCTCCTTGCCACGTAGTATTCCATTGTGTATATAAACCACAATTTCTTTATCCATTCATCAGTTGATGGACATTTAGGCTCTTTCCATAATTTGGCTATTGTTGAGAGTGCTGCTATAAACATTGGGGTACAAGTGCCCCTATGCATCAGTACTCCTGTATCCCTTGGATAAATTCCTAGCAGTGCTCTTGCTGGGTCATAGGGTAGGTCTATTTTTAATTTTCTGAGGAACGTCCACACTGCTTTCCAGAGAGGCTGCACCAATTTGCATTCCCACCAACAGTGCAAGAGGGTTCCCGTTTCTCCACATCCTCTCCAGCATCTATAGTCTCCTGATTTGTTCATTTTGGCCACTCTGACTGGCGTGAGGTAATATCTGAGTGTGGTTTGGATTTGTATTTCCCTGATAAGGAGCGATGTTGAACATCTTTTCATGTGCCTGTTGGCCATCCGGATGTCTTCTTTAGAGAAGTGTCTATTCATGTTTTCTGCCCATTTCTTCACTGGGTTATTTGTTTTTTGGGTGTGGAGCTTGGTGAGCTCTTTATAGATTTTGGATACTAGCCCTTTGTCCGATATGTCATTTGCAAATATCTTTTCCCATTCCGTTGGTTGCCTTTTAGTTTTGTTGGTTGTTTCCTTTGCTGTGCAGAAGCTTTTTATCTTCATAAGGTCCCAGTAATTCACTTTTGCTTTTAATTCCCTTGCCTTTGGGGATGTGCCGAGTAAGAGATTGCTACAGCTGAGGTCAGAGAGGACTTTTCCTGCTTTCTCCTCTAAGGTTTTGATGGTTTCCTGTCTCACATTCAGGTCCTTTATCCATTTTGAGTTTATTTTTGTGAATGGTGTGAGAAAGTGGTCTAGTTTCAACCTTCTGCATGTTGCTGTCCAGTTCTCCCAGCACCATTTGTTACAGAGACTGTCTTTTTTCCATTGGATGTTCTTTCCTGCTTTGTCAAAGATTAGTTGGCCATACGTTTGTGGGTCTAGTTCTGGGGTTTCTATTCTATTCCATTGGTCTATGTGTCTGTTTTTGTGCCAATACCATGCTGTCTTGATAATGACAGCTTTGTAGTAGAGGCAAAAGTCTGGGATTGTGATGCCTCCTGCTTTGGTCTTCTTCTTCAAAATTACTTTGGCTATTCGGGGCCTTTTGTGGTTCCATATGAATTTTAGGATGGCTTGTTCTAGTTTCGAGAAGAATGGTGGTGCCATTTTGATTGGGATTGCATTGAATGTGTAGATAGCTTTGGGTAGTATTGACATTTTGACAATATTTATTCTTCCAATCCATGAGCAGGGAATGTCTTTCCATTTCTTTATATCTTCTTCAATTACCTTCATAAGCTTTCTATAGTTTTCAGCATACAGATCTTTTACATCTTTGGTTAGATTTATTCCTAGGTATTTTATGCTTCTTGGTGCAATTGTGAATGGGATCAGTTTCTTTATTTGTCTTTCTGTTGCTTCATTGTTAGTGTATAAGAATGCAACTGATTTCTGTACATTGATTTTGTATCCTGCAACTTTGCTGAATTCATGTATCAGTTCTAGCAGACTTTTGGTGGAGTCTATCGGATTTTCCATGTATAATATCATGTCATCTGCAAAAAGCGAAAGCTTGACTTCATCTTTGCCAATTTTGATGCCTTTGATTTCCTTTTGTTGTCTAATTGCTGATGCTAGAACTTCCAGCACTATGTTAAACAACAGCGGTGAGAGTGGGCATCCCTGTCGTGTTCCTGATCTCAGGGAAAGAGCTCTCAGTTTTTCCCCGTTGAGGATGATGTTAGCTGTGGGCTTTTCATAAATGGCTTTTATGATCTTTAAGTATGTTCCTTCTATCCCGACTTTCTCAAGGGTTTTTATTAAGAAAAGGTGCTGGATTTTGTCAAAGGCCTTTTCTGCATCGATTGACAGGATCATAGGGTTCTTCTCTTTTTTTTTGTTAATGTGATGTATCACGTTGATTGATTTGCGAATGTTGAACCAGCCCTGCATCCCAGGAATGAATCCCACTTGATCATGGTGAATAATTCTTTTTATATGCTGTTGAATTCTATTTGCTAGTATCTTATTGAGAATTTTTGCATCCATATTCATCAGGGATATTGGCCTGTAGTTCTCTTTTTTTACTGGGTCTCTGTCTGGTTTAGGAATCAAAGTAATACTGGCTTCATAGAATGAGTCTGGAAGTTTTCCTTCCCTTTCTATTTCTTGGAATAGCTTGAGAAGGATAGGTATGATCTCTGCTTTAAACGTCTGGTAGAACTCCCCTGGGAAGCCATCTGGTCCTGGACTCTTATTTGTTGGGAGATTTTTGATAACCAATTCAATTTCTTCGCTGGTTATGGGTCTGTTCAAGCTTTCTATTTCCTCCTGATTGAGTTTTGGAAGAGTGTGGGTGTTTAGGAATTTGTCCATTTCTTCCAGGTTGTCCAATTTGTTGGCATATAATTTTTCATAGTATTCCCTGATAATTGTTTGTATCTCTGAGGGATTGGTTGTAATAATCCCATTTTCATTCATGATTTTATCTATTTGGGTCCTCTCCCTTTTCTTTTTGAGAAGCCTGGCTAGAGGTTTGTCAATTTTGTTTATTTTTTCAAAAAACCAACTCTTGGTTTCGTTGATCTGCTGTACAGTTTTTTTAGATTCTATATTGTTTATTTCTGCTCTGATCTTTATTATTTCTCTTCTTCTGCTGGGTTTAGGCTGCCTTTGCTGTTCTGCTTCTATTTCCTTTAGGTGTGCTGTTAGATTTTGTATTTGGGATTTTTCTTGTTTCTTGAGACAGGCCTGGATTGCAATGTATTTTCCTCTCAGGACTGCCTTCGCTGCGTCCCAAAGCGTTTGGATTGTTGTATTTTCATTTTCGTTTGTTTCCATATATTTTTTAATTTCTTCTCTAATTGCGTGCTTGACCCACTCATTCTTTAGTAGGATGTTCTTTAACCTCCATGCTTTTGTAGGTTTTCCAGACTTTTTCCTGTGGTTGATTTCAAGCTTCATAGCATTGTGGTCTGAAAGTATGCATGGTATAATTTCAATTCTTGTAAACTTATGAAGGGCTGTTTTGTGACCCAGTATGTGATCTATCTTGGAGAATGTTCCATGTGCACTCGAGAAGAAAGTATATTCTGTTGCTTTGGGATGCAGAGTTCTAAAAATATCTGTCAAGTCCATCTGATCCAATGTATCATTCAGGGCCCTTGTTTCTTTATTGACTGTGTGTCTAGATGATCTATCCATTTCTGTAAGTGGTGTGTTAAAGTCTCCTGCAATGGCCACATTCTTATCAATAAGGTTGCTTATGTTTATGAGTAATTGTTTTATATATCTGGGGGCTCCTGTATTCGGCGCATAGACATTTTTAATTGTTAGCTCTTCCTGATGGATAGACCCTGTAATTATTATATAATGCCCTTCTTCATCTCTTGTTACAGACTTTAATTTAAAGTCTAGTTTGTCTGATATAAGTATGGCTACTCCAGCTTTCTTTTGGCTTCCAGTAGCATGATAAATAGTTCTCCATCCCCTCACTCTCAATCTAAAGGTGTCCTCAGGTCTAAAATGAGTCTCTTGTAGACAGCAAATAGATGGGTCTTGTTTTTTTATCCATTCTGATACCCTATGTCTTTTGGTTGGCGCATTTAATCCATTTACATTCAGTGTTATTATAGAAAGATACGGGTTTAGAGTCATTGTGATGTCTATATGTTTTATGCTTGTAGTGATGTCTCTGGTACTTTGTCTCACAGGATCCCCCTTAGGATCTCTTGTAGGGCTGGTTTAGTGGTGACAAATTCCTTCAGTTTTTGTTTGTTTGGGAAGACCTTTATCTCTCCTTCTATTCTAAATGACAGACTTGCTGGATAAAGGATTCTCGGCTGCATATTTTTTCTGTTTAGCACACTGTAGATATCGTGCCAAGACTTTCTGGCCTGCCAAGTTTCAAAGGAGAGATCAGTCCCGAGTCTTATAGGTCTCCCTTTATATGTGAGGGCACATTTATCCCTTGCTGCTTTCAGAATTTTCTCTTTATCCTTGTATTTTGCCAGTTTCACTATGATATGTCGTGCAGAAGATCGATTCAAGTTACGTCTAAAGGGAGTTCTCTGTGCCTCTTGGATTTCAATGCCTTTTTCCTTCCCCAGTTCAGGGAAGTTCTCAGCTATAATTTCTTCAAGTACCCCTTCAGCACCTTTCCCTCTCTCTTCCTCCTCTGGGATACCAATTATGCGTATATTATTTCTTTTTAGTGTATCACTTTGTTCTCTAATTTTCCCCTCATACTTCTGGATTTTTTTATCTCTCTTTCTCTCAGCTTCCTCTTTTTCCATAACTTTATCTTCTAGTTCACCTATTCTCTCCTCTGCCTCTTCAATCCGAGCTGTCGTCGTTTCCATTTTGTTTTGCATTTCATTTAAAGCGCTTTTCAACTCCTCGTGACTGTTCCTTAGTCCCTTGATCTCTGTAGCAAGAGATTCTCTGCTGTCCTCTATACTGTTTTCAAGGCCAGTGATTAATTTTATGAGTATTATTCTAAATTCACTTTCTGTTATGTTATTTAAATCCTTTTTGATCAGTTCATTAGCTGTTGTTATTTCCTGGAGATTCTTCTGAGGGGAATTCTTCCGTTTGGTCATTTTGGATAGTCCCTGGAGTGGTGAGGACCTGCAGGGCCCTTCCCCTGTGCTGTGGTGTATAACTGGAGTTGGTGGGCGGGGCCACAGTGCGACCTGATGTCTGCCCCCAGCCCACCGCTGGGGCCACAATCAGACTGGTGTGTGCCTTCTCTTCCCCTCTCCTAGGGGCGGGATTCCCTGTGGGTTGACATGGTCCATCTGGGCTACTTGCACACTGCCAGGCTTGTGGTGCTGGGGACCTGGTGTATTAGCTGGGGTGGGTAGGCAAGGTGCACGGGGGCAGGAGGGGCAGGCTTACCTCGCTTCTCCTTAGGTGATCCACTTCAGGAGGGGCCCTGTGGCAGCGGGAGGGAGTCAGATCCGCTGCCGGAGGTTTGGCTCCAAAGAAGCACAGAGTTGGGTGTTTGCGTGGAGCGAGCAAGTTCCCTGGCAGGAACTGGTTCTCTTTGGGATTTTGGCTGGGGGATGGGCAGGGGAGATGGCGCTGGCGAGTGCCTTTGTTCCCCGCCAAGCTGAGCTCTGCCATCAGGGGGCTCAGCAGCTCTCCCTTCCTTTGTCCTCCAGCCTTCCCGCTTTCTGAGCAGAGCTGTTAACTTATGACCTCCCAAACGCTAAGTCGCGCTTGCTGTGGGAACACAGTCCGTCAGGCCCCTCCGCTTTTGCCAGCCAGACTCGGGGGCTCTGCTTGGCCGGCGAGCCGCCCCTCCGCCCCGGCTCCCTCCCGCCAGTCCGTGGAGCGCGCACCGCCTCGCCGCCCTTCCTACCGTCTTCCGTCTTCCGTGGGCCTCACGTCTGTGCTTGGCTCCGGAGACTCTGTTCTGCTAATCCTCTGGCGGTTTTCTGGGTTCTTTAGGCAGGTGTAGGTGGAATCTAAGTGATCAGCAGGACGCGCGGTGAGCCCAGCGTCCTTCTACACCGCCATCTTCCCTCCAACCCTGAATCTGATTTTCTAGTATTTTATTGAGAATTTTTATATCCATGTTCATTAGGGATATTGGCCTTTAGTTTTCCTTTTACATGGGGTCTTTGTCTGGTTTTGGAATCAAGGTAATGCTGGTTTCGTAGAATGAGTTTGGAAGTTTTCCTTCTATTTCTGGTTTTTAGAACAATTTGAGAAGAAAAGGCATTAACTCTTTAGATGTCTGGTAGAATTCCCCTGGGAAGCCATCTGGTCCAGGATTCTTAATTGTTGGGAGATTTTTTATTACTGATTTAATTTCTTTGCTGGCTATGGGCCTGTTCAAATTTTCTATTTCTCCTGATTCAGCTTTGATAGTGTGTGAGTTTCTAAGAATTTGTCCACTTCTAGATTGCCTAGTTTATTGGCAAGAAATCAGAGGAGAAATCTTAGATTATTTATGCAGAATAATGCAGGAGAATGAATATGTGGGCATTGCAAATCATACCCCATTCAGATTTTCATTGAGGAATCCATGCAGTGTCTTTCACATGTTCCTATTAAGAAACATGAGGTCTTTATGGGGCAGCTGGTTGGCTCAGTCGGTTAAGCATCTGAGTTTGGCTCAGGTCATGATCTCAGCTCAGGTCATGATCTCGGCTCAGGTCATGATCTCACGGCTTGTAAGTCGAGCCCCATGTTGCGCTCTGTGCCAACAGCTCAGAGCCTGGAGCCTGCTTCAGATTCTGTGTCTCCCTCTCTCTGTCTGCCCCTCCCCACCTATGCTCTGTCTCTCAAAAATAAACATTAAAAAATGTAAAAAAAAAAAAAAGCATGAGGTCTTTAGACTTAACCTCTGAGGTTTTTGGTGTCCTCCATTACCTTCATATTTTGTTTTCCTGACCAGTTATGTGTGTGTGTGTGCATGCTTGTGTGTGCACATGTGTGTGTGCACAAGCACATGCAGTATATGTTCTCCAAGAGGCATCTCCATCAACAAAGCTATAGCAGTTGCTGTGAGCAGCAGAGACATCTTTTGTACCTGTTCATTATCAAGATAAAGATATTCATCTCTCCTTCCCAGTGTAGTCTTTACATTGGTTAACTCACTCTATAGCCTGCTGATAAGAATTATTTAATAAATAATTAAACTGCTATCAAAGAGTGCATAAGTCAGAATCTGGTGTTTTAAGCCTTCTTTGAGAGGGAGGGTTGGCTGAGGGAACTCAGCTAAGGCAGATAAGTTATATGTGTTTTTCTAAAGGTGGTAAGGTGGGATTCAAATCTGATTTAAAAATCTGAATACTGAATGCTGCTTTGAGTTGCTGTTTGGTTCAATTAATCCATCCCTTGTGTTCATAAAGACTTCGATCTCAGTGAACCTAAATAAATGAAATCCCATTATTCTTAGGGGCACCCCATTGCTGGTGAGTGGGAACTCAGCTCTGTGTTTAATACTGTTCATTTTTGCTTAATCTAATTTTCTTTTCTCCTTTGTGTTAGATTAACAATTCATGCTGAGTGCCCCATGCATTTGGAAGATTTTCCTATGGATGTACATGCCTGCCCACTGAAGTTTGGAAGCTGTACGTATTGTTTTTCAGTTTCTGTTTACCTGTTCTTCTGAAAGGAAACTGAGTATTTCCTATTCTGTCCCCTAGTAGTTTCTAAAGCTGAAACCTTTAACCCAGGCCGGTATGGGAATGAGGAAAGGGAGTGGTGTTCAATAGTACTAACTAATCAGGAGGAGGAGACTTAGCTTTTAATAGAGTTTTCTTTCTAGATAGCAAATATTATCTCACTATTTCAGATTCATTTCTATCATTAGATTGAAACATTAACATCTGTTTCCTAAATTGTCCAGAAGATAGAGCAAGACAGAGCTAATATATTGTGATGGGCACTGAGTGATGTATGTAAGTGATAAATCATTATATTGTACACCTGAAACTAATGTTACACTGAATATAAACTAACTGGAATTTAAATACATACTTGAGAATGAATAATAAACAAACAAACAAAATTAGAGTAGCCACTTCCTAAGGACATGATATCCAAAAGGAAATGTGTTTATATTTTTGAAATGCCTTTCCTACCTGCATCTTATATAGTTCTATCTAATTCTCTACAGTAAATGGTAGAGAGAAAGAAAATCTGGAGATTTTCTCATTTTTACAGAGTATTGCCTTTACCAGTAACTGCAAATATGACAGAGAAATGAGTAGATACATAGCCCATTTTTAAATAAATTAGAAAAATTAAAATTGAATAGAATTTGAGTGAGTGTAATTCTAAGAATTTCAGAGTAAGTTTCATATAGGGAGTCATCTGAGCAATATATCAAGGTCTGTGTTTATTGTATCTAAATTAAATTTAACTCTGTATTTTAAAGTAGAAAGAGCATTTGAGAAGACCCAAGTAATTACATGTGACATATTTTTTCAATCATTGTCAAATACTTATAGATTGTCTCTTTTGTGCCAGGCTCTATTGTAAGAGTTTGGAAAACATCCATGAATAAAGCAAAGACCCTGTCTTTTTGGAGCTTATATTATAGAAGAGAGAGTGATGGTGGAAGATAAAATAAACAATGGATTAAAAAGTAAAGTATAAATTATGTTGTAAATTGAAAATAACCATGGGAAGACCTAAAATTTTTTCAGAATAAGGGGAACCAGTCATGTCTAAGTGGAAGATAGGTGTTGCCACTGAAATTTAAAGTAGGGATTCAGCATAGGCCTCTTTGAAAAAGTGAGCACAGATTTTAAGAAGGTAAAAGCATTAACAGTGCAGATATTAGAGGAAACTGTGCTCTAGGTAGAGAGAACAACCAGAGATAAGACGCTGAGTCAGAAAAGTATCTGACTTCCTCAAGGAAGATTGAAGTGTTCAGTATAGTATATAGACACAGTAAAGGGGAAAGCACTAGGAAAGTATGAGGTCAAAGAAGAAGACAGATCATCTAGAGTCTTTTAGGACATTAAAGGGCATTGAATTTTACTGAGAGAAAATGAAGAGTGATTGGGATATTTTGAACAAAATGATTATATTATCTGACATGTTTTAATAATTGTGTATACTCTGTTAAAATATAAGTTGGGAAGGATAGAAGAAGGAAATCCAGTTAAAAGTTTATTGCAATAATTCAGATGATAAATAATAATGGCTCATGAATAACTAGAAACCTAGAACTGTAGAAGCAATGAGGATTGAAAGACAAAAATTCTGGAGAAAAGGTAGAACCTCTCATAAATGAATTTGTGACCTGCAGCTTATTCATTCTTTATGGTACCTGTCTATTCTAGCCATTGATTGAAGCTTAGAATTCAAGTTTGGCCCTAGGCATAGGGCTGATGCTAGATGATAGGGAAAAAAAAGCAATTGTTTAATTGGCACACAGAGCTAAAGTGATAAAAATAGAGATCTAGAAGATCTCAAATTCTTGGCCAATGTCCCTGTCAATACAATTGCTGAATTTTGAATATGCATAAATCATAAGGCCAAATAAAAATATGAAAACCTCTGAAATGTAAAGCTGGCTTTCCTATAGTCTCCCAATGCTATAAAAAAGAAAGCATGCTAGGCTATCAGTTTACAACCCCAGAGAAGCTATGTCCTAGTTACAAGGGAACAGCAGGGACATACATCAAGTTTAACCAAAACTATAACCCAACTCAGTCTCTTATAGGATTAAGGTAATATTTATCCTAAACTATCTGCTTAGCAAAGGAAAAAATGAAGCCTCTCTGGTATAAGTCAACATCATCTGAAAACTAAACAATTTTATTATATAGTGTCTGGAATTCAATAAAAAAATCATTAGGCACACCAATAGACAGGACTATATGACCTAAAACCAAGATTTTAAAACAAAACAAAAAATAAAGGGGGAGGGGGAATATAGAATAGGTCAACAGGTGACCTAGATATCAGAGTTTGTAGACAAGGACTTTTAAAAACTATGCTAAAAAACAAAAACTATGGTTAATATGTTCGAGGAAAAGGAGAAAAGATGAATATAAGAGATAGATAAAACAGAATTTCAGCAGAAAATTGGAATCTATAAAGAAGAACAAATTAGAAATTACTTATGGAAAAGTACATATGCAAAATTCAGAATTCAATGGATAGATTTAACAAGCAGAAGACAGGATTGGAGAATTTAAAAATGGATAAACAGAAAATAGCAAAACTGAAGCACAGGGACACAAAAATACAGAAAAGAGTAAGAAATATGGGACACAGTAAAATACATTGTAATGTGTAATTTTGTGGAAGAAAAATGGAGAGAAAGGAGCAAAAGCAATAATTATGTTCAGGCCAAACATTTTTAAAGTTATCAATCTAAACATTCAAGAAGTTGGTAAGCACTAAGGAGGACAAATACAAAGAAAACACTGATTCTAAAATTTATATAGAAATGAAAAAGTGTAAAAAATATCTAGGCAATCTTGAAGAAGAAGAATAAAGCTAGAGAACTTACAATCAAATCAAATCTAATACCAGATATCAAGACTTATTTTAAAATTTTAAAACTACCTGTATATTTTAAAGCTGTAGGTATTATTATTGGAATGATAGACAAATAGACTAATGGGACATGACAGAAGTCCAAAAGCAGAAAGGGAGAAGGAAAGGGAGGCTGATAGGGAGGGAAGGAAGGAAAGAGAGAGAAAGAAATCTTGACTTTTATCTCTCATCATGCACAAAAATAAATTTCAGATGGATTGTAGATATAATGTGAAAAGGTGAAAGGTAAAACAATAATTTTTTTAGAAGGAAATATAAGAGAATATTTTCATGATCTTTGAAGAAGTAGAGATTACTTAAATGGGACACAAAATATCGCTGATCACAAAGGTAAAAGAGGATGAATTAGAATATATTAAAAATTAATACATTCTGTCTATCAAAAGACAATGGTAAAAAGGCCAGTCACAAGGTGGGAGAAAATATGTGTATTGCATATACAATGACAAATGACTCAAATCCATAATTATTTTTTTATTTTTAAACTTGTTTTATTCTTTTTTTTTTTTTAATTTACATCCAAATTAGCGTATAGTGCAACAATGATTTCAGGAGTAGATTCCTTAGTGCCCCTTACCCATTTAGCCCATCCCCCCTCCCACAACCCCTCCAGTAACCCTCAGTTTGTTCTCCACATTTATGAGTCTCTTCTGTTTTGTCCCCTCGTGTTTTTATATTATTTTTGTTTCTCCTCCATTATGTTCATCTGTTTTGTAGTCAGAAACCTCAATAGAAAAAAAAAAGTGTTGAATAGGCACCTTGTAGAACACTTTCCCAATCACACACACATATAAAATGATCCACTATATTAGTCATCAGGGAAATACAAATTAAAATCCAGAGGATACCATTCTACACCCACTAGAATAACTAAAATGAAAAAAAGGTTGTAAATGTTTTATGAATAACATATAGTGTATAAAATTTTTAGGAATTCCAACTTTTCTTCCTTAATCCCAAATGTTGGTGAGGATATGGAACACAACTATACTCTCATGCACTGTTAAGAGGAATGTAAATTTGTACAAAAGTTTTGGGAAATTGGTGGTTTCTACTAGTACTAAACATATACATATCATAGAACCTGGCATTTCTAGTCCTGAGTATATTTTTAAACATAAATCAGTATTTATATCTACCAAAAAGCATACAATGAGTGTTCATAGAGGAGCTATTTTAGTTGCTCCAAACTGAAAACTACTCTAATATCTATCAGAACAGATACAAAATCTATGATATATTCACACAATAAAATACTGTACAATGACAGATATGTTACACTCAACAACATGGACGAGGTTATAGATTTAATTCTGAGCAAAAGCCGGACACATAAATGGATTATAGTGCACGATTCCATTTATATCATATACAATATCAGGCAGAATTAATCTGTGGTATTAGAAGTCCTTAATATATGGGGCGCCTGGGTGGCTCAGTTGGTTGGGCCTCCATCTTCAGCTCAGGTCATGATCTCCCAGTTTTTGTGGGTTCAAGCCCCGCTTGGGCTCTGTGCTAACAGTTCAGAGCTGGAGCCTGCTTTGAATTCTGTGTCTTTTTCTCTGCCCCTCAACTCACACTCTTTCTCCATCTGTCTCTCAAAAAATGAATAAACAGTAAAAAAATTAAGAAGTCCTTAATATTTTATCAAACATTGCTATTGATAATATACCCAAACTTCTAACATATTAAACTATGGGATTCAGGAATAGGAGTTGGAATTCCTAAAAATCTTACACATTAAATGTTATTCATAAAATATTTCCAACCTTCTTTATGTTCCTTAGTCCAATGAATATCCAACTTTCTTTTTAATAAATAAGAAATTGTAAGTTTAGAAGTAGTAGCAAAGACCAGTAGTGTATAAAAGATACTCAAAACCTGGAAAATACCAGCAAATCTTATTATATACTGTTTGAATAACAAGATTTTCTTTATTTCTTAGCAAGGCAAGCAGCACTACACAGAATCAAAAGTCAAAATTACCAGTTTAAGGGTTTACTTTGCTTCTCAAACTTATTCTTGAAATCACACTCACAGAGTTTGTATATTTTATGCTATGCATATAATATAGACTTATTAACATATAATTTGTAAGAAAGACTCACCATTACCAGAATACAGGGCCACAAACATATATATATACAATAAGCAAAATCAACTGATAAGATCAACATATACTCCTGTACTGATATGTGGAAATTTCGCATTTGTGATGAGTACCGGGTGATGTATGGAATTACTGAATCACTATATTGTACACCTGAAACTAATGTAACACTCTGTTAACTATACTGGAATTTAAATAATGGAAAAAAATACAATGGGAAAAATATCTCTAATGAGGAACAATTCTGGAACGGTAGAGTAAGGTCTTCTGAAAATCTCTTCCATAAAACCAATGAGAACATTGTAAAAATTTTTCAAAATAAACTTTCTCCAAACTCTCTCCAAAGGTTCACAGCCAATATGAGGAGTATTATTCAAGAGAAGTACTTATTCTCAGTAAAATCAGGGATTCCTATTGCCATCCATTTCTTCCACATTCTGTAGAAGCCTTGAAGATTTTGAAATAATAGAAGGGTCAATCCATCAGGAAGATATAATGTTTGTAAAGATATATGTATTTAACAACAGAACCCCAAAATACATGAAGCAAAACTGAAAGAATTGAAAGGAGAAATAGATAATAGTAATAGCTAAAGATTTCACTACTCCACTTTCAACAGATCACTAGAGAAAACATCAACATAGAAGTAAAAGACTTGAACAAAATTATAAACTGACTAGATCTAACATTTATACTGTACCAAACAACATCAAAACACACATTGCTCTTAAGAGCACATGGAACATTTATCTGGGGTAGACCATATGTTAGACCATATTAGACCATAAAACAATACTCAATAAGTTTAAAAGTATTAAAACCATACAAAGTGTGTTCAATTGAATGAAATTAGAAATGAAAAACCAGAGAATTTGAGAAATTCACAAACGTGCTGACATATGCACTCCTAAATAGTGTACTCCTTAATAAAGAATGGGTCAAAGAAAACATCACAAGGGAAATTAGAAAATAGTTGAAATAAATGAAAATTATGTACCATATACCAAAATGTATGGAATGCATCAGCTTAAAGCAGTGTTCAGAGGGAAATGTATAACTGTAAAGCATATATTAAAAAGACAGAAGAAAGTAATAATCTGTCTTTCTACTTTAAGAAACTAGAAAAAAGAAGAACAAACTAAACCCAAAACAAGTAGAAGGAAGAAAATAATAAATCTAGGAGGGCAATTAAATGAAATAGATAATAGAAAAAACATTTTAGAGAATCAAAGAATCTAAAAGTTGGTTCTTTGAGAAGATCAACAAAACTGGTAAACCTTTAGCTAGACTGACCAAGCCAAAAAAAGAAGAATTAAATTACTGAAATTTTAAAGAAAGGAAATTATTACTGACCTTACAGAAATAAACAGGATCATACAGGAATACTATGAGCAACTGTATGCCAACAAATTAGACAGCTGAGATGAAATGGAGAAATTACTAGAAATATACAAATTATTGAAACTGACTAAAGAAGAAATATAAATTGTTTTTGAACTCATACAAAGACATTACATTAGTAATATAACTCCCCCCCCCACAAAACAAAACACAAAACAAACAAACAAAAAACAGGGCTAAATGGCCTCACCATTGAAATATACCAAATATTTAAAGAAAAATTATTACTAAGTCTTCACAAAGTTTTGCAAAATATAGAAGAAGAGGTAACATTTTTTACTTCTTAAATCAGGTCATTATTACTCTGATTTAAAAAAAAACACAAGAAAAGGAAAATATTTATTATGAGTATAAATAATAAAATCTTCAACAAAATACTAGCAAACTGAATGAAGCAACTTATAAATGGATTATACACTATGTTTAAGTGCGATTCATCCTAAGAATATAAAGTTGACTTAATATCCAAAATTCAATGTAATACACCATATTAGAATAGAGGACAAAAACCACATGATCACCACAATAGATGCAGAAACACATATACCCCATGCTAGAAATCTAAAATTTGTCCAGTAAGTAGTAGCTATAACTTGTCCTACCATTTCAGATAATTTGAAGTCCTGAGAATTTAAGTATTTGTTTTAGTTATAAACCTATACAATGTTTCCATTTGGTCTCATATATACCAACCTTAGGCTATAGTTGTTATGTTCATCAGAATCCTTGTATTTTTACTCAATATGCCCAAACTGACTGATTAATTTTTCTCTAAAACCTTTTGTGTTCCCTTTCTTGGTTTATTTAGATTCTGTATTCTGATTGTTACATACTTCTTCAACTTCATCTTATATTGCTCTCTCCTTTACATTGGCCTTCTGCTAGTTCATAGAACAGTGCAGATCTTTCCTACTTAGAAGCCTTTGTACTTGTTTTCTTGGCCTAAAATATTCCCCATCAAGCTCTGGCTCTTTCTCATTTTTTAGGTTTCAGGTTAAAAACCACTCCCCCAAAGAGGTCTTCTCTGATCACTGTATCTAATGAAAACCCTCCCCAGTTCTGTGCCTTATATGTCTAATATAATATCTTAATATTTGTTGACTGACCTAATCAGTCAAGCATGCAATCAGTCTCTGACAAGATAAGTGCAAAGGGAATGCTTTCTCTTGGTGCCATTGTGGCAGGATTGTTTTATATTTCCCATTTTCCTGGAGCCTAACACATACCAAGGCTCAAATAACAGAAAGAGAGAATGAAATGTTTGTGTCATCATAGCCTATACAATATGTTGAGGGGGGCCATTCTGGGGGTGTAATAATTCCAATATTGTGGTAGATATCCTTTCTGCAGCATTCACCTCCAACACACACACTCTACCCCTGCTCCTCCATGAAAATAGAATTATTGGAACTGAGAAATAAGGATAGAAAAGAAAGGTATGGGAGAGAAGCTGAGAGGTTAAAGCAGCCCAAGGGGCATGGAGGAAGGAGAGAAGAAAGAGAAGACCTAAAGGGGAAGAGTTCTGTTCCTCACTAGGTGAATGAATTTCGTCATTACCTACAACTTGCAAAAGCTACAATCTTAGAGTCATGTAGAATCCTTCCTTAAATGTCCTCCTTTCCTTTCTTAACCTTCATGAAAATCTATCAGTTATAATCTGTTCTACCTCTGAAATCTCCTTTATCTCACTCAATTAAACTTAATTACCATCTGTTATGCCCTAAGGATCACTTACACCAAAATTTGTGAAGGCCTTTACCTGATGTTTTAGCTTTAGTTTCATTATTTCCACCTAGTTATCCATACTGCAGCAAGGGCATTCTTTCATAAGCATACATTTTGCTATGTCATTCTCTACTTGAGGCACATCCACAACTAAAACCCTCATTTCTTAGTGTGGGCAATTAGGGCAAATATTACCTCAGCTTCTCTCTAGCGTCTAAATCGAGGGGTACCATTAATTCCCTTAACACTGATGTTCCTGTATGCTTTTTGCCTTTGCTGTGTTGTTCTTTTGATATGAATGCCATTTCACCCTTTAAAGGTGGTCTCATTAAAGGTGGTCTCTAAGCATTATCTACTTTATGAATCCATCCCTAATAGTCCACTCTGAGCAGAAGCAATGGTGCCATCCCCACACCCAACCCCACCACCACTACCATGGGTTCCTTTAACTTTTGTTTACCATTACAGGGTTAGGCTGTGAATAATCAAGTAGTTATCAATTTATTTTTTGAATTTATTTCTCATTCTTTCATCTCTTCCTTTATTAGTTCAGGCCTTTCCTGTTTTGACCTCCATCATAGAAGATAATTTTTCCCTATAAATCCCTCTGTTCCTGTATATTATTGTCAAAGAAATGAAACTATTACATTTTGCTTAAAACAAGTTGACATTCTGGGCCCGGTGACATTTCTAAGGTATGGATAGCAGCATGTTTTATTGTCACATCTGTACTAGAACTGCTAGGATTTTTAGGGCTAGTATTCAGGATTGTCCGCTCAAAGTACTCAGCTGAAGTTAAGAGATCCATCAAGAAATTCCTTTTCTTTCTTAGGGGTGGAAAATATCTCTATCCCCTACTCTTTCCCTGAACACACCTGGTCTAGTCTTTACATTGTCAAACTCTTGAGTATATTGGGCAGAACACTGATTGCACTGTCCTATAAACAAAGAGTTACAACCACCTGAACAGCAAAGATAAGAATAAATATACAGGTGATTCTCTGCTTAGGAGTAGTGGAACCCCAAGCATATATACTAAAGATGGAAGGCACTGGGGAAAATGAAAGGATAGGGCCTTGTGATAGTCTTCACTTAATAGTCTTATAAATTTTAAATAAGAAAATGAGAAGAATCCTAAGGAGAGGATTTCCCTTTCTTCTTGGTGATAATAGTTTAAAGATCTATAATTCAAGTTGGGAACCCTAGATACCCATAGGCATCAGAAGATGCTTTGTTTCCAAGACTGAATCACAAAAGACCATAGCCATTTATAGGAGATCTCTAGACCAGAGGTTGCAAATTGGTAGCTTGAAAATTTAATTTGTTTGATCCATATAGTGTTTGTAACTTTTTAAAAAATTAATGTTTATTTATTTTTGAGAGAGAGAGAGAGACAGATTGTGAGCGGAGGAGGGGCAGAGAGAGAGGGAGACACAGAACCTAAAGCAGGCCCCAGGCTCTGAGCTGTCAGCATAGAGCCTGACATGGGGCATGAACTCAAGGACCGTGAGATCATGACCTGAGCCAAAGTCGGATGCTTAAGCAACTGAGCCACACAGGTGCCCCATAACTTTTAAAGTTATTTGCAATGATTTGAAATTTGGGAGATGTCACATAAATCCCCAGATTTTTTTATTATTTTATGAAGTCAGAAGATTGGTCTCAAACTCTCACATGGCCACAATCGGCTGAGTAGTGGTTGTTCTTGTTAATGGGCATATGCTTGCCATTCCTCCAAATCTCTATCACTTTTTACTCTCTTCCTGAAAAAGGGTCCAATGTTAGTTGCCATTAATCAACTCACTTGCATTTTTACATATAGTAGAATTGAGAGCTGCTAGTAGAATTAAAAGGAATGTGACATAGTTCTTATACCTGTAGCTGTCAAAACATAAGGAAAAAAGACTGAGAGGACTGGTTTCAAAACATATAGGGGAGTTTGCATTTCCTTATAGAAATGAAGAATATTTTGGGGTGCCTGGGTGGGTCAGTCAGTTAAGTGTCCAACTTTTGATTTCAGCTCAGGTCATGATCTCATAGTGGTGAGACTGAACCCCGCATCAGGCTCCATGTTGACCATGGAGATGGAGCCTGCTTAAGTCTCCCTCCCTCCCTCTCTCTCCTTTTGTCCCTCCCCCACTTGCTCTCTCACTCTCAAAAAGTAAAAAAAAAAACTAGAAATGAATGTTTCTACATCTTTACTATGCATACAAAGTATGCCTTTGTTGAAGAAATACGACTTCAGGTATTAACATCATGCAATTTGGTATAGAGAATTATAACTGATATATAAAAAAGATGTACAATAGAAATCTTAATTAACCTTAAAACATAGACTGAAAATTCAACAGGTTTTGTGTTTGAATGCCTACACTAAGTGTTGCTGCTGGGAAATGCAATTAATACAGTGAGCAACAAACATTCCCAAGTACCAAAATATTTTATAGATGCCAAATTTATAAGAATGTCTATTGCAGAAGAATTATATGTTGAACTAGAAGTATTTTTTCGGTGTTGAATAAATGACTGAGGCCATATACAGAGTATATTATGTGGAAAGTTGGATTTCTTGTGGCATTTTCTTTTGTAGCTTATGAGAGAACAGATATAAAAAATACTGTAGAGTAATGTGTATTTTTTCATGATTACATTGAGAATTTTGATGTGAATGAAGAAATTTTTGGCTTTTGCCCATTACAAGCAAATCAGAAAATGCTTTACTTGGGTATTTTGAAAAAATTCCTAAGTATAATATAAGCAGACCACAATTAGTACATTTGAGTGTTAATGTCAGATTTATGAAATGTATATCCAATGCTGCAAAGTTTTATAGAGACAAATTTATGTTTGTTCATTGGTAGATTCACTAGGAATTATTTGCTTTGTGGTAAAAAGGCTTAAATAGAGCATATTATAGAGACAGCAGCTGCTACCAGGAGCTGGAGACCTCGAACTGACTTGAACAACAGCTCAAAAGTTGGGCAAAATGGATGAACAGTATGTTTCAGTTTCTCTTTATGAGCCTAGGTGCCTAAGTTAGGGCAAGGTGCTTGCCCCCAAAATTAAACCCACTGTACAAAGAGTAAATCTGTATCTGGAAAGAGAGCAATTCTTTTCCTTTAAGATACTGACTTTAGGGGCGCCTGGGTGGCTCAGTCGGTTAAGCAGCCGACTTCGGCTCAGGTCATGATCTCGCGGTCCGTGAGTTCAAGCCCCGCGTCGGGCTCTGTGCTGACAGCTCAGAGCCTGGAGCCTGTTTCGGATTCTGTGTCTCCCTCTCTCTGACCCTCCCCCGTTCATGCTCTGTCTCTCTCTGTCTCAAAAATAAACAAAAACGTTAAAAAAAAAATTAAAAAAAAAAAAAAAAAAAAAAGATACTGACTTTAAATAACCTCACTCCTTAGTCTCTCACCATTTCTCTTGCCCACACCTCTGTTAAAACTAATCCATACTAAATTCCATACTCAATGTGGGAATTCCAAATACAAAGTCTGACATTAACATCTTGGTGCAGAAGGAAAGGAAGCAGGTTTCTGTTTTGAAATCAAAATGGTAATAGTTTTTAAAAGAAAATTGCAGTAGGGTACCTGGGTGGCTCAGTCAGTTATACATCTGACTTCAGCTCAGGTCATGATCTGGCGGTTCATGGGTTTAAGCCCCACATCAGGCTCTGTGCTGACAGCTCAGAGCCTGGAGCCTGTTTTAGATTCTGTTTCTCCCTCTCTCTCTGCCCCTCCCCTGCTCATGCTCTCTCTCTCTCTCACTCTCTCTCTCAAAAATAAACATTAAAAAATAATAAAAAATAAAATTGGAATAATTAATTATGGCTATTTTTAATTTGGAATTTTCATGTTTTTAATTTAAAATATTCCTACTATGATTTTTTGCCTTATCTCATATGCTCACCCCACAATCATTTTAAAAAGCTTTATTATATTTCTGACAGGCTTTTTAAAAAATAAAATTTATTGTCAAATTGGCTTACATACAACACCCATTGTTCATCCCAACAAGTGCCTTCCTCAATGCTCATCGCCCAAATAGCCTGGTTTACTTATGTAAGATACCCCTGTAGCTCCTGCAGTCATTTGAATTTATGACATCTACATTAGATAATATTTTAGCTACTCCTCCCCTTGCCTCTACTGTTGACCCTCCAAGAGAAGGAAAAGTTTAACAATTTATTGTCAGTCCAGAAGATGGTGAGTTATTGAAAGAACAGACCACTTTGGGTTCACTTCTGTGTACCCAGCATAAACTATAGTAGTCATTCAATGAGTGTTTACTAGATGGATGTATAAATCTCATGCAAGTTTAGTATTAAAGATAATTATTTTCCTTTCCCTTCGACCTCTTCTTGACCCTTTTCTGCCTTAGATGCCTATACAACAGCTGAAGTGGTTTATTCGTGGACTCTTGGGAAGAACAAATCTGTGGAAGTAGCACAGGATGGCTCCCGCCTGAATCAGTACGACCTGCTGGGCCATGTTGTTGGGACAGAGATAATCCGGTCTAGTACAGGTATTTATTTATTTTATTTAATAAGCATTTTTGTAACATGTATCACATATCAGTTGCTATTGTAAGTCCTTGTAATAACATGCAATCCTCAAAACAGTCTTGTGATGTAGGTACTATTATCATAAGGAAACTGAGGCATAGAAATATTCAGTAATTTGTCCCATGTCACATTATGTAATAGAGCCAAGATCTGAACTCAGATAGATTGGATCCTAAAACAATGCTTTTAATTGTGATGCCCTCCTGTCTCTTGGTGAGTGGGTTAGAAAGTCAAAGCATTAGGGCTGGACTGTGGTAGAAGAGAAGGCAAAGGGAAGCCATGATGGTGGGAAAACTGAACTTTGATCCTAAAGGCTTCATGAAGACAATTGCTCAACTCTTCCAATGCTGAGGTGACAAATTAATAACCCAGGAGAAACCAGGTACACAGCCAAGAAGTCTAAGGATGATCCATGGAATTATTTTTTTAAGTGAGTCGCCCATCTCCAAAACAAGTCTGTCTGGCAAACCTTGTCAGGTCCTCTTAATAGCTAAATCCTTGGATATTAATAAATGGCACCTAGAGACTTGTTTTGTAGCCTTGAATCCTATTTGGAAACTGACAAGTTCCTGGGGCCTAAGGAAGAAGACACCCTGAATCTAAGCTAAGCTTAGGGTATTTGGCATAATGAAGTATAGTTGGGGGACTTTTGTTTTGTTTTATAACTTTGCTTTCAAAGAATTACATTACCATTCAATAATTCTCTCTTGTAACTGGAGACAATGCATATCAGCCTATCATCATAGGCATGCATTTTTTAAAAGTAAGTGTTTCCAATACTATATCATGAATATGACTATAATACTGTATGACATAAAAATTTTATAATGACTCATTCATCAGTGTATAGGCTGAGCCACCACAAAGTAATTGTATTGATTATACTAGGCTACCATAAAGCAATCATAGTGCTGCTTCTTTGTTATCAATGCCTGAATTGTTATACTTGTAAACAAATATTAATTTTTTTACATATTTTCATTTTTGATGTCTAGTGTCAGTAATATGTATAACATTTGCAATGTTTTGTATTATATAAGACAATATTGATGTAGGTACTAACAGATGATTTGTCTTATAAACAGTTGAGGTAAACTTAGAGTATCAATAAATACAGTACAGTAATGTAAATGTATTTTCTCTTCCATATGATTTTCTTAATAACGTTTTCTTTTCCCTAGCTTTGTTGTAAGAATACAGTATATGATACTTATAATATACAAAATGTATGTTAATCCACTGTTATTGGTAAGGCTTCCAGTCAACAGTAGGCTATTAGTAGTTAAGTTTTGGGGGAGTCAGAAGTTATAGGCAGATTTTCCATTGTGTAGGGGTTTGGTGTCCCTAAATCCAGTGTTATTTAAGTCTCAATTGCAATTTTCTTTCATTCTGAGTCTTTATCTGGTTTTGGCGTCAGGGCAAAGCTAGCCCTCTAAAATGAGTTTGGAAGCACTTTCTCCTTTTCAATTTTTTGGAAGAGTTTAAGGATGACTGACATTCATTCTTCTTTAAATGTTTGGTTACCCATGAAGCCATTTTGTCCTGGGATTTTCTTTGTTGGAAGGTGCTTAATTACTGATTATGTCTCCTTGCACCACATTGATCTGTTTAGATTTTCTATTTATGATTCAGTGGTCCATACTCCACTTTTCAGCAGCGCCCCAGGGGGCCTCTGTTGCATGGAGAACTAGCTACTTGCAGCAGTTGGGTACCCTGCTGTTTTGAAACACAGGTTAACCCTGGCATACTCTACTGCTTGGGGTGGGGATCCCTAGGTATTACAGTGGGCCTGTTTCAACTCATGGAGATCACCATTGTGGTGAGTGGAGTGCCATGACTCCCCTTCCCATTCAGCAGTGTAGTCAGTGGGTTTTGACCTGTGGAGGTCTCTATTTTGGTAGTGGGGGTCACCATGACACCCAGGCAAGAGAGCCAGAGCATTTTGGACCTGTGTAGGTCGCTATTTTGGTGGGTGGGGACACCAGGACACCAAGGAGTGTGATCCTTTTGTCTAGACTACCACCATTGGGTAAGGCCTCTGCTGGAGTTGTGCTGTTAGTCCAAACTCTCCTGTTGGGTGGTGCCTCTGTACTCATCTGTTTCCCAGAGCTGCAGACTACTTTCAGAGGTTGTGTTCCTTGCACAGGTGGGTACAGACTGCTGGCTGGACTCTGATGTGTGAGGTTGTTAGCAGAGACCTGGTATCATGGCCAAGATCCATGCATAGGTGGCTATATGTTTCTCCACCATCCCCCTTTTTTGTTCCTAGTTGACCTCAAATGGTCTAGCTTCACTGATTCTTCCAGTATTTCCCATGAGGCAAGGCAGAAGTAGGCTTCCAGGGGAGTGCTCTGGAATACTGGGGAAGCTGGATATCCACCTTAGTCTCTCCTTTTCCATTAGAGAAACCATAGACACAGAGGAACCCTCTAGGTGATACATTGGGCTGGCCTGAGGGAGGAAAGAAGTTGGCAAAGTGAAGGCACTTCTCTTACCTTTCTAATGTGGCTTTTCTTGGATTTTGTGCTCCAGGAGGATGCTTCTGTTTTATTCCCTGGATCTGAGATTTTCACAAAAGTATTGTCCATAAATAGTTGCTAATCCATATATTTGTGATGGGATACTGGAGCCAGGGATGCTGTATTCCACCATCTTTTTCATCTTCGGCATGCTCTTTGCTACTTTGGAAATAAAACAGGAAGACAGAAATTGAAAGAAAGGCTAGAAAAATAAGATTGAAGAAAATAAATTCAGTTATTTAAAACAGATGGCTAATTTGATAAGTTTTTGTAAAATCTACTCGCTTTAAGAGATCTACAAAATACAACTAATTTATGAACAGTATTTATTACATATTTTATACACTAAATATTCCACATGATCAGATACAGGATTAATAGACAGGAGTTTGGAGGTGTGAGACTAAGATGGAGAAGGGGAAAATTGCCCTAGCTAATCAAAGTCCAAATCTCATTAAAAATAAGTATTCAAAGCATTTTCAGTGGAGAGAGAGAGACTGAAGGGAAGAAGAGGGAGAGAAAGGAATAGAAATGAAAACAGACAGCAGAGGGGGATAAGATGAGAGCAGGAGAGTGTGAAGAACAAAGGCAGAAATAAAAGGACTGAAAGAGGAAAGAGAAAAAAAGAAACTCAAAAATCATAATGAATAACACATTCTATAATTTCGTATGAGAATTCATTGCTAAGTTAACAATAAGCCAAACTGAATCAAAACCACACTCAGATCCCACCTTATGCCAGTCAGAGTGGCTAAAATGAACAAGTCAGGAGACTATAGGTGCTGGAGAGAATATGGAGAAATGGGAACCCTCTTGCACTGTTGGTGGGAATGCAAACTGGTGCAGCCACTCTGGAAAACAGTGTGGAGGTTCCTCAAAAAATTAAAAATAGATCTACCCTACAACCCAGCAATAGCACTGCTAGGAATTTACCTAAGGGATACAGGAGTGCTGATGCCTAGGGGCACTTGCACCCCAATAGTTATAGCAGCACTTTCAACAATAGCCAAATTACGGAAAGAGCCTAAGTGTCCATCAACTGATGAATGGATAAGGAAATTGTGGTTTCTATACACAATGGAATACTACGTGGCAATGAGAAAGAACGAAATATGGCCTTTTGTAGCAATGTGGATGGAACTGGAGAGTGTGATGCTAAGTGGAATAAGCCATACAGAGAAAGACAGGTACCATATGTTTTCACTCTTATGTGGATCCTGAGAAACTTAACAGAAGACCATGGGTGAAGGGAAGGAAAAAAAAAAGTTAGAGAGGGAGGGAGCCAAAACATAAGAGACTCTTAAAAACTGAGAACAAACTGAGGGCTGATGGGGGGGTAGATGGGAGGGGAGGGTGGGTAATGGGTATTGAGGAGGACACCTGTTGGGATGAACACTGGGTATTGTATGGAAACCAATTTGACAAAAATTTCATATTAAAAAAAGTAATAATAATAATAAGCCAATTTGTATTTTCCATGTTCACATAAACAAGTTGAAATGTGAATACACACACAATATGGATTGTGCATTGAGCTTTGTATGACCAGATGCTGCTTTCTACACTTAGGTACAAGGGAGTGGGTGGGGTAGGAAAGTGGGAAATTGCCTCATGGGAGAACTGCCAAAACCAAATGTCGGCAAAGGGAGAGATGAAAAGTAAGAAGCTCTAATAAAGTAAAATAGTAGAGGAATAAGATTGCATGGGTCTATTTGGGGACTATTTTGGGGGAAATTCACTTTTTTTAACTCTTTGAGAGATGGCAAGCGCCTGGAGTCTTAAGCAAAAGAGAGATAAAATTTGATTTATGTTTCAATAGGATCCTTTTGCTGTGCTATGAATACATTGAAGGGGACAAGACCAATTATAAAGCTATTACAGTATCTAAGTACAAGATGATGGTAGCTTACACTAGAGAGGTAGTAGTAGAGGTAGTGAGAAGTGGTTAAATTATGAATATTTTGAAGAAAGAACTCTCAGGGTTTGCTGATTGGTTGGGTATCTGTGTGTGCACACACAGATGCATACATGAAAGAAGGAAGGAGAGAGAGAAATCAGTGATGGTTGCTAGCAATTTTGGGGGTTCCCTGGCTACTGGATGTATGTCTCCAGTCTCCGTCTCTGTCATCACATGTCATCATACATCTCCCTGTGTGTGTCTGTCTTCTTTTTATATAAACATCGGTCATAGTGTATTAGGGACCATCCTACTCCAGTATGACCTCATTTTAACTAATTATACTTGCAACAACCCTATTTCTAAAGGTTACATTCTGTTTCTTTATATCTTCTTCAATTACCTTCATAAGCTTTCTATAGTTTTAAGCATACAGATCTTTTACATCTTTGGTTAGATTTATTCCTAGGTATTTTATGCTTCTTGGTGCAGTTGTGAATGGGATCAGTTTCTTTATTTGTCTTTCTGTTGCTTCATTATTACTGTATAAGAATGCAACTGATTTCTGTACATTGATTTTGTATCCTGCAACTTTGCTGAATTCATGTATCAGTTCTAGCAGACTTTTGGTGGAGTCTATCGGATTTTCCATGTATAGTATCATGTCATCTGCAAAAAGTGAAAGCTTGACTTCATCTTTGCCAATTTTGATGCCTTTGATTTCCTTTTGTTGTCTGATTGCTGATGCTAGCACTTCTAACCCTATGTTAAACAACAGCGGTGAGAGTGGGCATCCCTGTCGTGTTCCTGATCTCAGGGGAAAGACATTCCCTGCTCATGGATTGGAAGAATAAATATTGTCAAAATGTCAATACTACCCAAAGCTATCTACACATTCAATGCAATCCCAATCAAAATTGCACTAGCATTCTTCTCGAAACTAGAACAAGCCATCCTAAAATTCATATGGAACCACAAAATGCCCCAAATAACCAAAGTAATTCTGAAGAATAAGACCAAAGCAGGAGGCATCACAATCCCAGACTTTAGCCTCTACTACAAAGCTGTCATCATCAAGACAGCATGGTATTGGCACAAAAACAGACACATAGACCAATGGAATAGAATAGAAACCCCAGAACTAGACCCACAAACGTATGGCCAACTTATCTTTGACAAAGCAGGAAAGAACATCCAATGGAAAAAAGACAGTCTCTTTAACAAATGGTGCTGGGAGAAGTGGACAGCAACATGCAGAAGGTTGAAACTAGACCACTTTCTCACACCATTCACAAAAATAAACTCAAAATGAATAAAGGACCTGAATGTGAGACAGGAAACCATCAAAACCCTAGAGGAGAAAGCAGGAAAAGACCTCTCTGACCTCAGCCGTAGCAATCTCTTACTCGACACATCCCCAAAGGCAAGAGAATTAAAAGCAAAAATGAATTACTGGGACCTCATGAAGATAAAAAGCTTCTGCACAGCAAAGGAAACAACCAACAAAACTAAAAGGCAACCAACGGAATGGGAAAAGATATTTGCAAATGACATATCAGAAAAAGGACTAGTATCCAAAATCTATAAAGAGCTCACCAAACTCCACACCCGAAAAACAAATAACCCAGTGAAGAAATGGGCAGAAAACATGAATAGACACTTCTCTAAAGAAGACATCCAGATGGCCAACAGGCACATGAAAAGATGTTCAACGTCGCTCCTCATCAGGGAAATACAAATCAAAACCACATTCAGATATCACCTCACGCCAGTCAGAGTGGCCAAAATGAACAAATCAGGAGACTATAGATGCTGGAGAGGATGTGGAGAAACGGGAACCCTCTTGCACTGTTGGTGGGAATGCAAATTGGTGCAGCTGCTTTGGAAAACAGTGTGGAGGTTCCTCAAAAAATTAAAAATAGACCTACCCTATGACCCAGCAATAGCACTGCTAGGAATTTACCCAAGGGATACAGGAGTACTGATGCATAGGGGCACTTGTACCCCAATGTTTATAGCAGCACTCTCAACAATAGCCAAATTATGGAAAGAGCCTAAATGTCCATCAACTGATGAATGGATAAAGAAATTGTGGTTTATATACACAATGGAGTACTATGTGGCAATGAGAAAGAATGAAATATGGCCCTTTCTAGCAACGTGGATGGAACTGGAGAGTGTGATGCTAAGTGAAATAAGCCATACAGAGAAAGAGAGATACCATATGTTTTCACTCTTATGTGGATCCTGAGAAACTTAACAGAAACCCATGGGCGAGGGGAAGGGGGGAAAAAAAAGAGGTTAGAGTGGGAGAGAGCCAAAGCATAAGAGACTCTTAAAAACTGAGAACAAACTGAGGGTTGATGGGGGGTGGGAGGGAGGGGAGGGTGGGTGATGGGTATTGAGGAGGGCACCTTTTGGGATAAGCACTGGGTGTTGTATGTTGTATGGAAACCAATTTGACAATAAATTTCATATATTGAAAAATTTTTAAAAAATGAAAAAAAATAAAGGTTACATTCTGAAGTACTCAGGGTTAGTACTTCACCATATCTTTCTGGGGTACACAATTCAACCCATAACAAGTAGGAAGCCTAGGAAGAAGATATTATTTAAAGACAGGCTGGATGAGAATGCCAAGGAAGTGAGTGAGGCAGAAAATAGGATAAGTATTGAGTCCTGACATCCTCAAGTGTTTAGAAAGTTGAAGGAACCAGCAAAATGGACTGGAAAGATAGGAAGGAAACCAGAAGAGTGTCATGACCTAGAAGTTTGGTGAAGAGAGTCATTCCAGGAGGATGGAGTGCTCATCTATGGAAAATGCTGCTGACAGATCCATTAAGACTGATAAATAATTGATAATCTACCTTACAGTGTTGTTGGGAGGGTGTAAAGTTAATATTCCACAAACACTCAAAATTGTTTGGCACATAGTAAGAGTTCAATAAGTGCTCATGCTTGTTTTGGAGTGGGGTGATCTAGGCTAACCCACATTCTGCTATATGAACTTTTGGTTCTAACCCTATAAGTCCATTCAAACAAAAGAGCAGAATGGTTAAAAAGCATAAATGGTGGAGCCCACCCATATGACGTTTTAATTCAGGCTCCGCTGCTTAGTAGCTGGAAAACCATGCTTAAGTTGTTCAATCTCTCTTTGCCTGAGTTTATTGGACTATAAAATGAGGATAACAATAGTATCCACCTTATAGCATTTTTGTAATCATTGAGTATGTTAAGAATGTTAAAGCGCTAGAAGAGTGCCAATCACAAAGCAAATGCTATAGAAAAGAATGATATTTATTATTATTTAAATGAATACACTAATGTATTTGAATGAATCTGTGTCAAAATTGCTTTGAGCAAGCTGTGTTGGTATAGTATTAGCATATATTTTCACACAAAAGCACTGCTTCATGATTATTAAAGAGATATGGTTATGTGAACTTGGTAGGTGCTGGAATGTCTTGTTTTGACTATAAGGTTAAAGAGCTTGGTGAACTGAATTGGGGCCCACCTTGATTTAACAATGTTTATTCAGCTACATATTGCCTAATTTTACTCTCTACAGGAGAATATGTCGTCATGACAACCCACTTCCATCTCAAGCGAAAAATTGGCTACTTTGTGATCCAGACCTACTTGCCATGTATCATGACTGTCATTCTGTCACAAGTGTCTTTCTGGCTCAACAGAGAGTCTGTCCCTGCCCGCACGGTCTTTGGTGAGTGTTGTTTTATGGAGAATGGGGAGGTGAGGGCATTTGCTAAGTCTTATGATGGACTGTCAGGTTGGGATATGGAAAGAGGATGGAAGCAATGCCTGGGCCTAGCATTGGTAAGTGAGTCATCAGGTCCTCGTATTTCAGGCAACTGAGTTCTTAACAAAAAAGTGGGAATAAGAAGAGTGTTGGGGGGTCCTGGGTGGCTCAGTTGGTTGAGCGTCCACCTTCGGCTCAGGTCATGATCTCACAGCTCATGACTTCGAGGTTCGCTTCAGGCTCCGTGCTGACAGCTCAGAGCCTAGAGTCTGCTTCGGATTCTGTGTTTCAGTCTCTCTCTCTGCCTCTCCCCTGCTCATGATATCTCTCTCTCAAAAATAAACATTAAAATAAATTTTTATAAAAAGAATGTTGGAGTAGGAAGTTTATTAAATGCTTCCTGTCTCAGTCAAGTTTGCTTTTGGAACTGGGGAGGGACTGAGCCTTCAGTGAAAAAGAGAGAAAATTAGTGGGCAGAGCTGGAGAAGGTTGGAAGTGAGAAACTAAGTTGACAACAAAGAAGTGGACTGGGTGTTTTTTTATGATCCTTTTTTTTTTTCTATAAGCATCTGACATTGATGTTTCTCCTCTAGCTTTTTTAAATTGCAAATTATCAGTAAAGGGTACACAAAGCTTGAAGGGTTTTTCAATAGTACCTACAATCAGGAAAATTTTCTTTAATATAAATTTACCGATGTCTAAAAGAGATTTGCATATTATTAGCATTTTCTCCTTGAAGACTTAAACATATAGAACATTTTCTGCCTGTTTTCCCCACTGTAAACATTTTTAGGAGACAAATATTCACTCTTTTTAGTCTACTAACCTGCCTCCATAGTAGTGGTGGCTGTGAGGCATGCACAACAACAGTTCTGGTGAAGTGGAGGGAGCAGAATCTATATAGGAGTCACTGATTTTTAGAAATATAACAAACTAGATACCCTGAAAATCTCCCTCCACAAAATTCTAGAAAAGTTAGATAAAACATAGAAAATATTCTTTTTAAATATGTGAAATGATAAGAAATTAAAGGAAACGCTCAGGGGCCCAAATGAAAGAGGGAACTAAAAATTGGAATGTTAGTCACATGAGCTGATACTGTTATAGTTGGAAGATGGGTAGATAGACTACTAGTCTTGGTAAATAAGAGTTTTGGGGTTTTTTAAATTTATTTATTTGGAGGGAGGGAGGGAGATGGAGAGAGATAGAGTGAGAAAGAGCAAGAGTGAGAGAGAGAGAGCAAGTGGGGGAGGGACAGAAATTTAGGGAGAGAATCTGAAGAAGGGTCTGCTCTGTCAGCACAGAGCCCGATGCAGGGCTCAACCCACAAAACCCTGAGATCATGACCTGAGCTGAAACCAAGAGTGGGACACTAAATCGATGAAGCCACCCAGGTGCCGCAATAAGGCTCTGAGTTTTAAGGTTACACAAGAAAGGCTCTGAGCCTGAGTGAAGTTTAGGATTAGAACTAGGGCTGTGGTAGACTAAATAATGTCCCCCGAATATATCCATGTCTTAATCTCTGGAATCTGTGAATGTTACCCTATATAGCAAAAGGGGTGTTGCAGATGTGCACACTAAATTAAAGATCTTGAGATGGAGAGATTATCCTGGATTATCTGGATGGGCCCTAAATATAATCACAAGTGTCCTTATAAGAGGGAGGCAGAGAGATATTTGACTACAGAGCAGAAGGCAGTTTGATGAAAAAAGCTGAAGAAATTTGAAGATGCTCTGCCGTTGGCTTTGAAAGAGGAGAAGGCCCATAAAACTGCCAGACTTATGACCTCCAAAAGTGTAAGAAAAAATATTTGTGTTGTTTTAAGCCACTAAATTTGTGGGTTTTGTTTTTTTTTTTACATAAACCATAGGGGACGAATACAAGGATTCATCTCATCAATCTAATACCATTTAAGGGTTATACCCTAGAAAGAGCACCAGAAAAATACAGTAATCAGGGAGACAATAAGGAGGCATGTCTATTTTGGCCAGGGATCTGTGTAAAATATAGGATTCCTTAAGAATTTATTTTTTTAATTTAAACTTGGCCTCACATGAGTTTAGAGTTCATATTTACACTCACTGCATTGATGTAAAAACTTCGAAATTTTATATTAACACATTAATTTAAAAAGTGATTGCAGAATTTTTATGATAGAACAAAGAGCCAAGAATAGCCAATATCCTCCTAAATAAGAAGAACAAAGTGGAGGGACTTGCCCCATGAGATGCCAAAAATGATTAAAAAGCTATAGTAATTAAAACAGTGTGTTATAGGCATAAGGGAAAGAAAAATAAACACTACAGAGAGAGTAAAAGTAGGCCCACATATATGAAAACTTGATTCATGACACAGATGGCATTACAGAGAATTAATTTGATTGATATAGGTTTAAATATAAAAGCTAAAAATGTCATTCTCTTAGAACTAAATATAAGACAATGTCTTTGTAACCTTTGGAATGCAGAAATTCCTTAGTGTACAAAAAAAAATAAGAATAAAAGAATTGGACTTTGTCAAAATTAAAAATTTCCACTCATCAAATAGCAGTAAAAAAATGAAAAGGCAAGCCATAGACTGGAAGAATATATTTTATATATGTACAGATCTGACAAAGCATCTATTCAAAAAATATAAGGAGATCCTATAATTCAGTGATAAAAATATAAAGAATCTAATTTTAAATATTGGAAAAATACATGAAAAGACATTTCACCAAGAATATATGCAAACACCCCATAAGAACATGAAAATATACTTAATATCATTTTGTATCAGGAAAATATAAAAGCCACATGGAGACATTACTTTATAAACACTAGAGTGGCTAAAATTATTATTTTATTTTTTTTTTTATACATGAGCCTACAAAGCACTTTATTATATTGATATTTCTAACTAATTCATTAATTATCTTAGGTCAAATTTTGTGTACATCTCAAAAATAAGAATACCATGTTTACTCACATTCCTCCCATCACATTGTTTTGGAATAAATGTCTTCTGTCAGGGCACCTGGGTGGCTCTGTCAGTTAAGCATCCGATTCTTAATTTCAGCTCAGGTCATGATCTCATGGTTTGTGAGATCAAGCCCCACTTGGGATTCTTTCCCTCCAACTCTCTTTCAAAATAAAATAAAAGTGAACTTAAAAAAAAATAAAAAATAAATGTAGAGTGGCTAAAATTAAAACAGAACGACAATTGCAAATATTTGTGAGATTGAGGAGCAAATGGAACTCTCACACACTGCTGGTGAGGTTGTAAAATGGAACAATCACTTGGGAAAATGTTTGGCTATTTCTTAAAAGGTAAAAATATATTTGCCCTAAAATTTAAGTATTTCACTTCATACCCAAGTGATATGAAAATATATATATCCATAGTATATATCTATAAAAGGCTTATACAAGAATGTTCATAATAGCTTTATTCATAAAATCCCAAATTGGAAAAACATCCAGATGCACATCAACAAGTGAATGTGTGTTTATATTGTGGCATATTCATACAGTGAATTTACAACTATTGATTCACATAACAATATAGGTGGATCTCAAAAATTATGTCAAACTAAGAATCCAGGCACAAAATAGTACATAATATATGATTTCATTTATATGAAATTCCAAAACAGGCAAAACTAAGCTATGCTGTTAGAAACCAAAGCGGTTCTTCCTCTGGGGTGGTGGATTCACTGAAAATGGGTATAAGAGAACTTATTGGTAAAGTAGAATATTCTATATCTTCATTGGGTAGTAGTGATATAACTGTATATGTTTGCCCACTTTGAAATGTACAACATAAAAAAGAAATGTACAAAAATCTACTTTTATTTTATTGTATATAATGTATAACCCAATTAAAAATACTGACCTAATAGAACTTCAGATAGTTATCAAACTTTAAAATAGCTATGATGAACACGTTCAAGTAGGTGAAACTAATATAAGAATTCTATTATATAAACAGTGTGTTTAGGTAGAGAGAAAAAGCACATGTGAGAGAACAAGCAAACTAGAAATTCTAAAACAGGAAAATACAGATTAAAAAATCAGTGGTTTAGATATAGTTGAAGGGAGAACCCATTAACTGAAAAAAATATCTAGAATGAGGCCCAGAAAGGCAAAAATATGTAAAATGCAGAAGACAGAGAAATAATATATGATTTATTGAGAAGATCTAACACAGACATAATGGAATCGTAGAAGGAAAATGAGAGAATGGTATAGAAGCAATTTTTTGAAGAGATAATGGCTGAACGCTGTCCAAACCTGATAAAGGACATAAATGCACAATTACAAAAAGCTCTATGCACCTAAGGAGGATAAATTAAAAGACATAAACAGAGACACATTATAATGAAACTTTTGGAAACAAAGAGGAAAATCTTTAAAGTAGTCTAGAAAAACACATTGCCTTTAAAATAATGATAAATATGGGGCGCCTGGGTGGCGCAGTCGGTTAAGCGTCCGACTTCAGCCAGGTCACGATCTCGCGGTCCGTGAGTTCGAGCCCCGCATCAGGCTCTGGGCTGATGGCTCGGAGCCTGGAGCCTGTTTCCGATTCTTTGTCTCCCTCTCTCTCTGCCCCTCCCCCGTTCATGCTCTGTCTCTCTCTGTCCCAAAAATAAAAAAAAAAAATTAAAAAATAAAAAAATAAAATAATGATAAATAGATTACCAGCTGACTTCAATAGAAACAATAAAGACCTTTTCAGATAAAAAAATAAAATTAAGAGTTCATTATTGTCAAACCCTCCCTAAGAGTTCTTTAAGAAAAAGTAAAATTATCCAAGAAGGAAGGTTTAAGATGCATTTTAACAATGAAAATAATAAATATATGGGGAATGGTAAATGACAATTGAATGTATAAAATAATAACAGCAGCTTATTGGGTATATGACATATTTAGAATAAAAGACTAGACCTTAATGCAGTGTATGTAAGTTGAGATGGAGATAAGGTGTTCTAAGGACTTTCATTGTCAGTGAAATGTGTAAAGCTACCAATTAATATTAAATTTTCATAAGTCAAAGGTTCATGCTGACTGAAACTCATACATCTAACGGGAATGTTAAATGGTACATGCACTTTAAAAAGCTGTTTGGCAGTCTCCTATAGTTAAGGTTTACTTACAATATAATCATGTAGTTGCATCTCTAAGTGTTTTCTAGGAAAAATGAAAACATATGCTCACACAAAGACTTATATGTAAATCTTCCCAGAAGCTTCATTCATAATAGTTGAACATTAGAAATAGTCCAGATGTCCATTAATAGGTGAATGGACAAATTGTTATATCAATGCAGTGGAATGCTACTCTGAAATTAACAGGAATGAACTAAAGATAGATGCAACAACATGAGTGAATTTAAAGAATACTATGCTAAGTGAGGAAAGCCAAACACAAATGAGTACATACTATATGATATGTATGAAACTCTAAGGGAAAAAAATCTAACCATACTGAAAGAAAACAGAGGAGTAGTTATCTGAGGCCAGGGAGGGTAGAGCAGTTTCATTCATCACACATGTACTAGGGGCTTACTCTGTCCCAGGTATATATTCAGGGTTGAGGGGATAGAGACAGATTACTCATGATCCCTTTTCTCAAGCAATTCCTGCTTTGGTAGTACAGACAGACATGTGTTCTCAAAGAAGTGTCCTAGATTTTTAGAAGTGCTCATGGAAGTGAGGTGGGGAAGTCACAAAATACTTTCTAGAAGAGTCTTGAAAGAGAAGCACTGGGTGGTAAGACTGGATCTCTTAAAATGCCAAACCTCATTGTTCATCCACAAAATGTAAATGTTTGATTGAGGATCCTACCAGCTGACTAGCTAAGAATTCTTCACAAGATGACTATTCTAATGAAGCTCTAGAGGCTAAAATGCAAAAATTTCTACTGAGATATGATACAGAAACACTTATGTTGCAGTATAGTTCTCTCCATCCATGCATAGGCACACTGCTATGACTGTGCCAGGGTAGACAACTGCATTTGCTAATAACCATAAGTAAGGTAGCTTGTTTCTCCCATGAATCACTCCTTGCTTAGTGTGGTCAGAGGATTACTGAGCCTTGGGTTCAGTCCCAGAACTTACCAGGTAACATACTCAGATAGATTGTTAATAGGTACTGGCTATGTGGCTGATTCCTGATAGGGATTAAAATTTGGTTTTGCCAATCAGCCTTGCTGACTACCTAGTTTGTACAAAGGTGCTTCCTTAGGATCTCTCTGTTGAAACTGTACTAAGTCTTTTCCAGTCTGGATTTTCATTTATATAGCAAACGTATAAGTAAGGTACTTGAGGGAGCAAGATGTGAAAGAAGGCCCAAGAGGCTGCAGCACACATGGCTGACTCTCTGGGTAGAGTTAATATATAGGCCTTATTTGCTTGCTTTTCTATATAATATCTCTCACCACATTAGGACTTCTTTCTATGCCCTATTTGACCCAGACTTACATTCCCTATCCTCTTGAGCATGCCAACACTCAGAAAGAAGGTCTGACTACTCCCCTGTCCTCAAATCTGGATGATTTTGGGTATAACAAGTATCTTGTCAAAATTCTAGGGTATAGAGACTTAGGAAATATTCATAGATAGGCAGAATGGATGCACAGAGAGATCAAATAAATTGCCAAAGATATGAAACAAGTAAGTGGCAGAACTCAGGACTTCTAACTTCTAGTGCAGGTATTTGAGGCTAGAATACTATTGCTAACAATTATAAAATTATTATTATAGTGTTATTGTTTAAAATTTGTTTATAATTATACCACTATAATTAATCATATAATTATGACAATATTATTAACAACAGTGAAAATAAGAGTAATGTTAATTATAGAAGCTACTATTTCTTGAGTGCTTACTCTTTACCAGATATTGTGTTATGGGCTTTATAAACATCATCTCACTGGAACCCCAAACAAATTTCTGAGGCTGGTAAGATCACACACAGTTTACACATGATAAAACAGGCTTTGTGGGATATATCACCTTGTTCAAGGTATATTACCAGTAAGTGGAATTGCCAGAATGTCAGCCTATTATCAATTTGTCTGTAAAGCTCACTCGTTAGCCGCAACACTATATAGCTCATATGTATATATAAAATGAAGATTAGAAAAATGATTTTAATAGAATTTAAAAGTGAATAAAAGGAAATCTTAAATTTAGTTTAATAACGCCACCAAGAAAAAGAATCAATTTATTTAAAGAAATCCTGGCTTGATAAAAACTCAAAAGAAATAGATATTGGAGGGCTGCCTGGGTGTCTCAGTTAGTTAAGTGCCCAACTCTTGATTTCAGCTCAGGTCATGATCTCATGGTTCATGAGATCAAGCCCCATGTTGGGCTCTGTACTGACAGCATAGAGCCTGCTTGGGATTCTCTCCCTCCCTCCCTCCCTCTGCCCCTTCCCCACTCATACTAAATAAATAAACTTAAAAAAAGAGAAATAGATATTGGAATAGCTTTGGTTGTTCACAAAGCTCAATAGTACAAAGACTTTGGTGCAGTTAAAGAACCATTTCCTACAGTGTTTTTTTTACAGTATTAGGAGAATACTGTCCACAGTAAGGGAAGTGAAGATCCTGAGTGTTGAGTTCAGTTATGGGCTTTCCAAAAGAAAACTACCAGAAGGGAAGAAGGAGAAACAAGAGAAGAAAGTGGCCATGTCATTCTGGAGATTAATAGATTCACGAGGAATCATGGCCACCATCTCCAACTCCCTGAAGGAGAGAGGAGGAGGAAGCAGGCTTTTCTTTCCTGTGTTGCCAGAGAAAGGATTCTAAGATCAGTCAGTGGGCTAGGAGTTAGAGGAAGGCAGGTTTCAGCTCAGACTGAAGGTTTTCTAATTAAAGAAGGTATTCTAATGAAGGTAGGGTTTTCTAATTAAAAAGTTCTGTTACAATGAAATAGGTTACCTGTTCTTCAATAGAAATGTTTAAGCAGAGACTAGGACAACATTTAAAAGTGCTTTACTGGAGCTTACTATTCCTGTGATAACTAGGATGGGGTAGTAACTAGGTAGAACCATCCCACATTGACATTCTCTGTATTTTACTTTAAGGGGGTCATTTTGAGTGGGGTATAGCTCCTCCTTGTAAGTAGGAAGTTGGTGATCTCATCACATATGCTCTAAATGTCTTCCACTGGCAACTGGTTCTCATTTTCTCTCTCCCCAGGTGTCACCACTGTTCTCACCATGACCACCTTGAGTATCAGTGCCAGAAACTCCTTACCTAAAGTGGCATACGCGACGGCCATGGATTGGTTCATAGCCGTCTGTTATGCCTTTGTATTTTCTGCGCTGATTGAATTTGCCACTGTTAACTACTTCACCAAGCGGAGTTGGGCTTGGGAAGGCAAGAAGGTGCCAGAGGCCCTGGAGATGAAGGTGAGATAGAGCAAAGGTGGGGGCTGGGAAGCACTCCCTGAGAGAACTGTATTGGAACCAGGAGTGGGCAGCCTGCAGCCTTTGGGAACTGGCCAAGGCTGTGTGCTATTCACTGGGGTCATCAATCCAATTCTCAACTGGAGTGTTTCTTGGCAATGTGGAGTGTTTGCTGGGGGTAAAAGAGGGTAGGTATCTTGGAGTGTTGACATCTTGTGGTGAGGGACCAATCTTAAGTATGATACTACTAAACTCAAGGGGAACACACTGTATTTATAAAGCCACTCAGAAAAGTGTACAATCTCCAGGGCCAACTCTGCTCCTCACTTTTCAGTATATTCTCATTATAGTCAAACTAAAGTGATCATTACTCCTTCTGTACGTTTGCTTATTTTTTTTTTTTTACATTCTACCTAGAATGTTCTTTTCTTTTTCTCCTGCCTGGGGAAGATCCATTCATTCTTCAAGATCCATATGAAATGCTATTTTCTCTATAGAATCTTTCTAAGAATCACCCAGATAGTTTTAGCTTTTATTGTGGTAGGGGAAGAGTGTTTCTATTATTAAAATCCTGTATTTGTATTAGAGTTGTTTATCTGCCTCCTCACTAGACTGAATATCTTGAGGGCAGGGTCTTATCTGCATCATCTTTCTAACTAGCCAACATTCTTGCACAGTACCTGATTCATAATAAAAGCTGAATAAATGTTAGTTGGATTGGTGGAGAAATGGGAAGGAGGTAAAAAGAAAAAAAAACAATAAACCAACTATAGCTGGTATGAATAAAACATAAATACTGTGAAATCAAGATTATTGTCCTTGGCTGCTTTAAAAGAGTTCAGATCTCTAGATCTAGATGAAGACTATCCAAAGATGCTAAAAAGAACTGGCAGATGTGGTCCCAGAACCATTCCAGTAATATGAAGAATCATGGAGAAGAGAAAAGATAATGAAGATTTTTCAAACTGGAGGAAAAGATATATTTCATAGAATACAGACTGGTGAGTTGGCAAAATTTTAGAATAGATTTTCACTATTTAGATAGAATTCATTAACTCCTTTCTGTAAATTATGAAGAAATAAGCGTATTTCTAGTAACTATATCCACTCTATCATAGGAAATTTTGGCTGGTTTTATTATTATACTTAGTCTAGTTGTTGCCTTTGTATCCTTAAAATATATTTATCCATCTAATAATTGATTTGTCATCTATGAACAGGATCTACTGACCCCTTACACACTTCAAGACATGAGAAAATTAGTATACTTGTTTTACCTCTGACCTTCTCTGTCAGTCCCTGTCATTTCTCAACTATTGTTTGTTATAATGCTATTTCTGCATTGTTAAAGTTTGTAGAATTTACATGCTTTTATGCAGTCATAATTCCTATAGTTTAGTCATAGTTCCACATTTAAATGGTCCATCTTCTCAAAATAGTCCTTTTATCCATTTTTCCATTCATTGCTTAGTTACCTCAAAGCTGTCTCTAGAAGTTTTTTAAGAAGGGCTCATGGGAATCATATTTCCTACTATCTTGCATGTGTAAAATTATCTGTCAATTGTGTTTATACTTGAATTGTAGTTGGGATGTTGTACAATTCATGGGTCACATTCTCTCTCTGATGTCCATATAGACATTGATTGCTATGCTCAATTCTAGCACTGAATGTTGTTAGGAAGAAATTTAAGACAAGACTGAGAATCTCTTATGTAATAGAGGACTTGATTTTATGGCCTAGAAGTCCATACAAATGTACCTTTTATTTAAGAATTCCAATTACTTTGCAAGGATATATCTTGGTGTATCTGTATGATTTTTTTCTTAGGACAGCATGTGTTTTTTTTCAAGTTATTTAAATTCCAGTTAGTTAAATACAGTGTAATATTAGTTTCAGGTGTAGAATTTAGTGACTCATCACTTACACACAAGACCCAGTGCTCATCACAAGTGCCCTCTTTAATATCCATCAACCATTTAACTCACCCCCCTGCCCACTTCTCCAGTAATGATCAGTTTGTTCTCTATGATTAAGAGTCTGTTTCTTGGTTTGCCTCCCTTTCTCCCTCCAATATTCATCTGATTTATTTCTTAATTTCCACATGATTGAAATCATATGATATTTGTATTTCTCTGACTTATTTCATGTAGCATAATACTCTCTAGCTCCATCCACGTCATTGCAAATGGCAAGATTTTGTTCTTTTTTATGGCTAATATCCCATAGTGTGTGTGTGTGTGTGTGTGTGTGTGTGTGTGTGTAATATGCATACACCACACCTTTTTATCCATTTATCAGTTGATGGACATTTAGGTTCTTTCCATAATTTGGCTATTGTTGATAATGCTGCTATAAATAAAAGAATGCATGTATCCCTTAAAATCAGTATTTTTATATCCTTGGCATAAATACCTAGTAGTGCAATTGCTTGATCATAGGGTAGTTTTATTTTTAACTTTTTGAGGAACCATACTGTTTTCTAGAGCAGCTGCACCAGTTTGCATTCCCACAGTGTAAGAGAGCTCCCTTTTCTCCACCACATCCTTGCCAACATCTGTTGTTTCCTGTGATGTTAATTTTAGCCATCTGACTGGCGTGAGGTGATATCTCATTGTAGTTTTGATTAGTATTTTCCTGATGATGAGTGATGTTGAGCATCTTTTCATGTGTCTTGGCCATCTGTCTTCTTTGGAAAAATGTCTATCCATGTCTTCTCTCAATTTTTTTAACTGGATTATTTATTTTTGGGAAGTTGAATTTGATAAGTTCTTTATAGATTTCGTATAATAACCCATTATAAGAAATGTCATTTGAAAATATCTTCTTCCATTCCATAGGTTGCCTTTTAGTTTTGTTGATTATTTCCTTTGATGTGCAGAGCTGTTTATTTTGATGAAGTCTCAATAGTTTATTTTTGCTTTTGTCTCCATTGCCTCAGGAGACGTATTTAGTAAGAAGTCGCTATAGCTGATGTCAAAGAGGTTACTGCCTGTGTTCTTCTCTAGGATTTTGATAGTTTCCTGTCTTACACTTAAGTCTTTCATTCATTTTGAGTTTATTTTTGTGGATGGTATAAGAAAGTGATCCAGGTTTATTTTTCTGCATGTCACTGTCCAGTTTTGCCAACATCATTTGTTCAAGAGACTTTTTTTTTCTATTAGATATTATTTCCTGCTTTGTCAAAGATTAGCTGACCATATAGTTCTGTGTTCATTTCTGGGTTTTATATTCTGTTCCACTGATCTATGTGTCTGTTTTTGTGTCAGTACCATACTCTTTTGATCACTATAGCTTTGTAATATTACTTGAAATCCAGAATTGTGATGCTTCCAGCTTTGCTTTTCTTCTTCAAGATTCTTTGGTTATTCAGGGTCTTTTGTGGTTCCATACATATTTTAGGATTGTTTTTTCTAGCCATGTGAAAAATTGTTGTGGTATTTACACAGGAATGGCATAAAATGTGTAGATTGCTTTGGGTAGTATGGACATTTCAACTGATCCATGAGCATGGAATGTTTTTCCATTTCTTTGTGTCAACTTCAATTTCTTCCATTAGTGTTTTATAGTTCTAAGAATACAGATCTTTTACCTCTTTGGTTAGGTTTCTTCCTAGGTGTCTTATGGTTTTCATGCAATTTTAAATGATTCCTCAATTTCTTTTCTGCTGCTTCATTATTGGTATATGGAAATGCAACAGATTTCTGTATGTTGATTTTGTATCCTATGACTTTACTGAATTGTGTATCAGTTCTAGCAATTTTTGGTGCAGTCCTTTGGATATTCTCTATAGGGTATTATGCTATCTGCAAGTAGTGAAAATTTCACTTCTTCCTTGCTGATTTGTATGCCTTTTATTTTTGTTTTTTGATTGCTAAGGCTAGGAATTCCAGTACTATATTTAATAACCATGGTGAGAGTGGACATCCATATCTTGTTCCTGACAATAGAGGAAAAGCTCTCAGTTTTTCCCCATTGACAATGATATTTGCTGTGGGTTTTTCATATATGTCCTTTATTATGTTCAGGTGTGTTCCCTCTATCCCAACTTTGTTGAGGGTTTTTATCGTGAATGGGTGTTGTACTTTGTCAAATGCTTTTTCTACATGTATTGAAAGGATCATATGGTTCTTATCCTTTCTTTTACTAATGTGGTGATTCACATTGACTGATTTGCAAATATTAAACCACCTTTGCAGGCCAGGAATAAATCCTACTTCATCGTGGTGAATGACTCTTTTAATGTAGTGTTGGAATTGATTTGCTAGTATTTTGTTGAGGATTTTTGTGTCTGTGTTCATCTGGGATATTGGCCTGTAGTTCTCTTTTTTAGTGGTGCCTGGTTTTGGAATCACAGTAATGTTGGCCTCATAGAATGAATTCCTTCCATTTCTGTTTTTTTGAATAGTTTGAGAAGAAGCCTGTAGATTAACAACTATCTTTATGAAAATTTCCTAAAGTTTTCCTAAAACATATCTTTGTTCTGTTCTCTTCCTAGAAGCACAAATTATATATACATATCATAGAGCTCTGTCTTCCTTATTTTTCTCTAAGAACTTTTAACTGATTTTCCACTTCACTACGCTCATTCTTCTCAAGCCTTTCTTCCATGTCTCTGACCATTCAAGGTGTCTATTCACCTTGATTTTGGGGATAGTATTTTTTCCCTTAAATTAATATTATGATCTTTGTTGATTTATTTTTATATGGTTATGTTTGCTTTGTATGTTGTTCCAAAATCCTTTATTGGTCATTTCACCTCCCCCTCTTTTTGTAACATATTTTGTATTAGTACCATATTAGCTAGCTTTCAATTATTACTTGAAGTTGCATTGGGGGAATTCTTTACTAGCCCTGCTGTGTGTGAGAGTATCATTTTGGGAAGGGACTGAGAGAGTGAGTAGGACAGTACTGAGTAGTTGACACTAATTTGAGCATCATCTTATATAGGAAAGCCCTCTGTGTATGGTACAGAGGTGTATGTGTGTAATATTCCTTAATTTTTCTACTCTCTACCTCCTCTGCCACTATATGTGGTCAAACAATGTTTCAGGATTTTCTCACTACCAGCCTAAAAATTGATCTTGTTTCCAAATGGGAGTCATTTGTTTCCTCACTCAGGTCATGCCACTCACTTTTTAGGACTCTATTCTTGACCTGAAATCCAGAACAGCAGGCATCTTCAATGTTGCCTTTACCCTGATCCAATTTTTACTGCATTTGAGAGCCCTTACTTTTTTGGATCAGGTTAAAAATGCTTTCATATTTCATCAAAACTGGAGTTTGTGTTTCTGTTTCTCATTTTCCTAATAGTATTTGCTTGGTTCCAGAGAGAGGAAGGAAGAAAAGATGTCCTTACTCTGACATATTAAACTGAAAGTTCCCTAGAATATATTATTAAACATGTTTTAAGAGAAATTAGCACTAATCACTGATATCCAGCCTGAATTCACTAAGAAGAAATTATGCCAAACTAACCTTAAGAAATTTTACAAAAAGTTTACTAGACTGGTAGATCAGGAAATATCACAGACTTTATCAAGACATCTAAATTATTTTTAAATGCCTTCATAAAGAAGAAATAGCAGTTGAAAAAATAGTACAATTAAGCTTATGTCACTGATGGACTACTTGGAGTCAAATAGAATTGACTGATGGATAGATTTCAGCTTGAATGGACGTCCCTGTGATAATCCACAGGGGTTCATCTTTGACCCTTTCCTCTTAAATTTTGTCATTAATGCTTCAAGTTTGTAAGCAAGCATTCATGACTATTGGAGAGTATCTTCTGAGTTATGAATTAAATAGAGTTTCTTGTTTTGCAAGAGAGGGGGGAAGAGAGAAAGAGAGAGCCAGTGAGTGAGGGCAGAGGGAGAGAGAATTTTAAGCAGGATACATGCCCAGTGTGGACCCCAACATGGGGCTTGATCTCACAACAGTGAGATCATGACCTAGCCAAAATTAAGAGTCTGACACTTAACAGACTATGCCACCCAGGTGCCCTAAAGATAATTTCTGAAGTTTGAGAGAACAGGCTGAAATCAAGAGATAAACATTAGCTGAATCAAACAAATTCTTACACATAGACACACAAAAAACCCATTAGTTCTTAATAAGAAAGCTTAACAATAATTGCACATTATAAATAAGATGATGGGATACAGGGAATAAAATTTAATGTAAGTCTTCTATGTGGTGTAACTATCAAAAAGCCAAATTTGATTTGAGTCTGAGTTAAGAATTACCCAGAACAAGTAAGATAATAAGCCCTTTTTCTTCTATACTGGTTTGGCCATGTTTAAAGTATACTGTTCCAGTTTGGTTCTGTTCCAGTTTGGTTTCTATAATGGAGAAAGGGTACATAGCTCAAGGGGATGATGATTGCTAATTTCAGATATCTGAAAGGCTGTCATGTATGTCTTGTGAAAAAAATGTGGTAGACTTTTTTTTTTAATGGCCAGGAAGAAGTACAGGGTTGTTTTGAAGGCAGAGAGAGAACTAGAATAGATTAGTAAGAGACTGGATGTCAAAAATGATGACCATTTCTCCAATTCCAAGGAGTGCTGAAAATGAAAAAAAGAACAAAAAGAATCATCTAAAACTCTTCTGCAAATATGGTGATGAAATCTTTCCTTTGTCCCCCTCCATGGTCAATCCATTTAAGTTATCTAAAAGAAAGCAATTATGAGATTTGGGGGGAAAATCCTATGGAACACATCAAAATGAATCTCTAATGTGAGGGTGCTATACTTTGTCTATACTGCTACAATGTGAGGGAACTAACAGTTGGAACCACTGACCCACAGGAAGAATGAAGTGCATTAAAAATAAAAATATTGGAATCTAATTACATCTCAGTTTAGTTTTTTTCCTCCTTTAGAGAGACATATTAAACCTTATTTGCTTCATAAAGCTAGAATGGGTTTAAAAACAATATACATGATTTAAAAATTTATTTTTTATTTGTACTATGATTAAGGATAAGATAAAATGGGAGGGGGTAGATTATAAAGGAAATGAAAAGAAGGAATAGGTGGAAACAAAACTTCACTTACAAATGAAGACAAATGACTACCTTATAATTGCATTCTGAAAAATAGATTAACTGGATTTCTAAGGATCAACCACATGTATTTATCACTGCTTCCATTTACAATCCCACTAAAATGAGATTAAATAAATAAAATATGTATAAATAAGCACCAGGAGAACTGGAGAAGGGATTTTAGTCAGACAAGAAATTTTAATATGTTTTTTTAAAAGAATGAATGTGGAAAGAGAGAATAAGAGTTAATCTGTCAAGCTGGAGTAAGATATAACACTTAGAGAAACTCAGTATTTGAGGTGTTTGGTATAGCAGAGAATAAAGAAACTATGGAGATTGGTTATAAGTCTGTGTACAGAGTAGTCAAGACCTTAGAGCCTGCCCAACATGTGAAATGTTTGCAGTCAAATGTATACTTTCCAGAAGAACATCAGAAGTTTCTAAAGAAGTTGAATGTCTCCAGAATAATGACCTTTACATACTGACATTTTGAAGTACTCCATAAAAAATTACATGCTTTCTACTCATCTCCTTAAGTCATCAACCAGTCAACAAGCTCAGCTCAGATACACTGAGCATACAGGCATCTTTTATGTTGCCAAATAATATTGGCATACTAAGGATTACCAAAGTGACGTCTGCTGGGGCAACAGGGTGGCTCAGTTGGTTAAGTGTCCAACTTTGGCTCAGGTCATAATCTTGCAGTTTGTGAGTTTGAGCCCTCATCAGGCTGTCTGCTGTCAGCACAGAGCCCACTTTGGATCCTCTGTGCCCACCACTCCCGGGCCGCGCCTTCCCTACTCCTACTCTTTATTTCTCTCTCTCTCTCAAAAATAAATAAACATTTAAAATTTTAAAAAAAGGGCATGTGAGTGGCTCAGTTGGTTAAGCGTCCAATTCTAGATTTCGGCTCAGGCCATGATCTCACAATTCGTGAGTTCAGGCCTTGTGTCAGGCTCTGTGCTGACAATGTGGAGCCTGCTTGGGATTCTCTCTCTTCCTCCCTTTCTGCCCCTCTCACTCTTTCTCTCTTCTCTCAAAATAAATAAACTTTAAAAAATAAAAAATAAAAAATAAACCAAAGTGATGTTTGCAATGTGAAAGAGAAGAGCAAAGATTTTTTAAAAAAACTCATCTTGGAAGGAACAGGGATAATTTAGGGAACTAAGAAAATTCTAACTTTTATAGTGGTAATTATATTCATAAAACAATGGGATGCTAATATAAAAGGAAATAGAGAATAAGGAAGAGCTCTTAAAATTAAAACGAAGTACCAAAATAAAAATTTCAGTAGAGATATGGGAAAATAAACTGAGGAAAATCTCCCTACAAGTAGGGCAAAATGGAAAAAAATATGAGAATGTAAAAGAAAGGTAAGAGACTTAAGAATGTATCCAAGAAGTCCATCCAACTCAGAAGCTGCTGTGTGAGTGAACAGAAAAAAGGGAATAAAGGAAATTAACAAAGAACTAATACATTTTTACAAATGGAAATACATAAGTCTCCAGATTAAAAGTAACTTCATAGGCCCACATAGAGACACATCATAATGAAATTTCAGACAACCAGAGATAAAGTGATAGTCTAAAATGTTTCTAGATCATAGGGTAGGTCTATTTTTAATTTTTTGAGAAACCTCCACACTGTTTTCCAGAGTGGCTGCACCAGTTTGCATTCCCACCAACAGTGCAAGAGGGTTCCTGTTTCTCCACATCCTCGCCAGCATCTATAGTTTCCTGTTTTGTTCATTTTAGCCACTCTGACTGGTGTGAGGTGATATCTGAGTGTGGTTTTGATTTGTATTTCCCTGATGAGGAGCGATGTTGAGCATCTTTTCATGTGCCTGCTGGCCATCCAGATGTCTTCTTTAGAGAAGTGTCTATTCATGTTTTCTGCCCATTTCTTCACTGGATTATTTGTTTTTTGGGTGTGGAGTTTGGTGAGCTCTTTATAGAGTTTGGATACTAGCCCTTTGTCTGACATGTCATTTGCAAATATCTTTTCCCATTCCGTTGGTTGCCTTTTAGTTTTGTTGATTGTTTCCTTTGCTGTGCAGAAGCTTTTTATTTTGATGAGGTCCCAATAGTTCATTTTTGCTTTTAATTCCCTTGCCTTTGGGGATGTGTCAAGTAAGAAATTGCTACGGCTGAGGTCAGAGAGGTTTTTCCCTGCTTTCTCTTCTGGGGTTTTGATGGTTTCCTGTCTCACATTCAGGTCCTTTATCCATTTTGAGTTTGTTTTTGTGAATGGTGTAAGAAAGTGGTCTAGTTTCATCCTTCTGCATGTTGCTGTCCAGTTCTCCCAGCACCATTTGTTAAAGACACTGTCTTTTTTCCATTGGATATTCTTTCCTGCTTTGTCAAAGATTAGTTGGCCATACGTTTGTGGGTCTAGTTCTGGGGTTGCTATTCTATTCCATTGGTCTATGTGTCTGTTTTGGTGCCAATACCATGCTGTCTTGATGATTAAAGCTTTGTAGTAGAGGCTAAAGCCTGGGATTGTGATGCCTCCTACTTTGGTCTTCTTCAAAATTACTTTGGATATTTGGGGCCTTTTGTGGTTCCATACAAATTTTAGGATGCTTGTTATAGCATGGGGAGGGGAAGGAAAAAAATGGTTAGAGAGGGAGGGAGCCAAAACATAAGAGACTCCTAAAAACTGAGAACAAACTGAGGGTTTATGGGGGGTGGGAGGGAGGGGTGTGTGGGTGATGGGTATTGAGGAGGGCACCTGTTGGGATGAGCACTGGGTGTTGTATGGAAACCAATTTGACAATAAATCTCATATTAAAAATAAATAAATAAAATGATTCTAGAATGTTTTTTGCAAAGAAATTGTTAACAGAATGGCATTAGAATTCTCAAGTATACTGTATGGTGGAAGACAGCAGAGTAGTAAATCTCATAAATATGAGGGACAAATGACTTTCAACCTAGAATCCTATGCCTAGCCAAAGTATCAATTAAATGGAAAGGTACAGTAGTATTTTCAGACTTCTAAGATCTCAGAAATGTCACTTCCCATACACTCCACCTTAGGAAGACATAGGAGGATATGTTTTATTAAAACAAAAGAGGGGTGCCTGGTTGGCCCAGTTAGTTAAGTGTCCCACTCTTGATTTTGGCTCAGGTCATGACTTCACAGTTGTGAGATTGAGCCCTGCATTGTGCTCCATGCTGGGCATGGAGCCTGCTTGAGATTCTTCCTTTCTCTCTCACCCCACCCTCTCCCTCTGCCCCTCCCCCACTCTTGCATTTTCTCTCTCTCTCTCTCTCTCTCTCTCTCTCTCTGTCTGTCTCTCTCTCTCACCAAAACCAAAACAAAGCAAAACAAAATAGAACAGTAAAACATAAAAGAGAAGGACACTGAATCCAGAAAAGAGAGTATCCAACATAGGAGATAAGTGAACAGAAGTCCTAAAATGAAAGCTATGATGCAGCAAGAAGCAAACCTGGAGAGGGATTAGTCCAGTTTGGGCAGGATGCTAGATGTATTTATATAGTAATTTGTAATGATGTTACCACTGGTTATTAATTGAACTAAAATATTGTTATATTTGTATTGGAGGATGGAGGAAGTGTTGCATGAATGAATTAAATTTCTATCATGAAAAGATTGGCTATGTATGAAACTAATAGCAGCATAAGCATATTATTTAGAAATTTAGAAATATCAGTTAAGAGAATTAAAAATAATTAAGACTTGCTTTAGGTAAGGGTTTTTGGTTTTCATTATTAGCCTTTAAGTTCTTTTTTTTTTTAAATAAAAAACTATGTACATTACTTCCATTAAACTCTTGAAAATTAAAAATAAAAGCAAATAAAATTAAGAAATAAGCCTCTACATTTAAAAAGATTATTATTCTTAGAACTGCTTTTAAAATATTTATAAATTCTTACCTAAGTTTTGAAAATACAGTAATTCTTATCCTGTTTTTATTTTCAAGTAAGGATATTTGAATGCTCTAGAATAATATTTCACATTAGAAAAAATACTCAACTTCATATCTTGGAAAAGTTTAGTTTTTTATTATTATTGCCTTAAAAATTTTTGTAATGTTTTATTTTTTTTATAGTTTTGACTAAGACACCAGAATACTCTTTTGAGAAAAAGATTTTTTTAACAAAGCAGAATATAGGAGCTAAATATCTCTGTAAAAAATCTACCTAGATTCATATTTTACATTACATAAAAACTTTAATTTTTTTATTTAATTTTATTTTTTTTTAATTTACATCCAAATTAGCATATAGTGCAACAATGATTTCAGGAATAGATTCCTTAATGTCCCTTACCCATTTATCCCATCCCTTCCCACAACTCCTCCAGTAACCCTCTGTTCTTCATATTTAAGGGTCTCTTATGTTTTGTCCCCCTCCATGTTTTTATATTATTTTTGCTTCCCCTCCCTTATGTTCATCTGTTTTGTCTCTTGAAGTCCTCATATGAGTGAAGTCATGATATTTGTCTTTCTCTGGCTAATTTTACTTAGCATGCATGTTGTTGCATATGACAAGATTTAATTATTATGGGTGAGTAATGTTCCATTGAATATGTATGCCATTTTTTCTTTATCCATCTTGATGGACACTTAGGCTACTTCCATATCTTAGATATTGTAAATAATGCTGTAATAAACATAGGGGTCTATGTATCCCTTCAAATTAGTGTTTTCATTGATTTTAGGTAAATACCCAGTAGTGGGATTACTGGATCATATGGTATTTCTAATCTTTTGAGCCACCTCCATACTGTTTTCCATAGTTTTGCATCCATTTACATTCCTACCAACACTGTATCCAGCTTCCCTTTTCTCCACATTCTCACCAACATTTTACTTTTTTGTCTTTTTGATAATAGCCAATCTGAGCAATGTAAGGTGATCTCTCATTGTAATTTTGATTTTCATTTCCCTGATGATTACTGTTGAGCATCTTTTCATATGTCTATTGACCATCTGTATGTTTTCAAGTCCTCTGCCAATTTTTAATTAGGTTGGTTTTTATATTAAGTTGTATAACTTTTTTATATATTTTGGATATTAACTCCTTAGTGGATGTATGATTTGCAAATATCTTCTCCCATTTAATATGTAGTCTTTTCATTTTGTTGATGGTCTCCTTTGCTGTGCAGAAGCTTTTTAGTTGGATGTAATTTCATTTGTTCATTTTAGTTTTTGTTGCCCTTTACTGAGGAGATTTGTCCAAAGAATCATTGCTAAGCCTGATGACAAATAGCTTACTGCCTATGTTTTCTTCTAGAAGTTTTATGTTTTCAGGTCTTCCACTCAGTTCTTTAATGCATTTTGAGTTTATTTTTGTATATTGTATGAGATAGTGATCCAGTTTGGTTTTTTGCATGTAGCAGTCCAGTTTTCCAATCACCATTTATTGAAGAGACTGCCTTTCCCCCAGTGTATATTCTTACCTCCTTTGGTCATAGATTGACTATATATTCATAGGTCTATTTCTGAACCCCCTATTCTATTCTATTAAAATATGTGTCTATTTTCATGCCAGTACCATGCCATTTTTATTACTATAGCTTTGTAGTATAGTTTGAAATCGGGGAGCATGATACCTCCAGCTTTGTTCCACCTTCTCAACATTGCTTAACTATTCAGGGTATTTTGGTGGTTCCATACAAATTTTATAATGTTTTGTTCTGTGAAAATGCCATTGTGATTTTGATGGGGATTTCATTGAATCTGTAGATTGTTTTTGGGTAATATGGACATTTTAAAAATGTTAATTCTCCCAATCCATGAGCACACTATATTTTTCCATTTGTTTGTGTTGTCTTCAATTTCTTTAATCAATGTCATAAACCTCCCTTGCTTGGTTAAATTTACTCCTAGGTATTTTATTGTTTTTATGCAACTGTGAATGAAATTGTTTTCTTAATTTCTCTGTTAGTTCATTATTACTGTATAGAAATGCAACTGATTTCCGTATGTTAATTTTGTATCCTGCAACTTTACTAAATTTATTAGTTCTATTAGTTTTTTTAGTGGAGTCTTTATGGTTTTCTATATACAGAATTGTATCTGCAAATTATGACAGTTTTATTTCTTTTCTAAGTGGTATGCATTTTATTTCTTTTATGTTCTGGCTAGGACCTGTAATACTATGTTGAATAAAAATTATGAGAGTGGACATCCTTTTCTTCTTCATGATCTTAGAGAAAAAGTTTTCAGGTTTTTACCTTTGAGTATGTTAGCTGTGGGCTTGTCATATATAGTCTTTATTATGTTGAGGAACACTTCTATACTCACTTTGCTGAGTTTTTATCATAAATGGATGTTGAATGTTGTCAAATGCTTTCCTTTGTTTTGTTATTGTGGTGTATCATGTTCACTGATTTGTGGACCTACTTGATCATGGTATATAAACCTTTTATTTAACATATTGTTGAATTTGGTTTGCTAATATTTTGTTGAGGATTTTGGCATGTATCTTCATCAGGGATCTTGGGCTGTAATGTGTGTGTGTGTGTGTGTGTGTGTGTGGTGTCTTTATCTGGTTGTGGTAGCAGGGTAATTCTGGCCTCATAAAATGAGTTTATAAATGTTCCCTCTTCAATTTTTTTAAAATAATTTGAGAAGGATAGGTCCTAACTCTTCTTTAAATGTTTGGTAGAATTCACTCATGAAGCCATCTGGTCTTGGACTTTTCTTGTCACTTTTCTGATTTGTCTTTGAATCCCTTATAGTATATATGCTATTACTTTGCCCCACTTATGAAAAGTAGGGTTCAGGAAATTTGGATATATGTTAGGGGGTGGATACAGAGGCATTGGACTATATCTGTATATACTCTGAGGTCCTGGCTGGGTATCAAGTACATTCAGCGCTCCAACCCTATAGTTGGCACTTCTCAAAACCCACATGAGGTGGCTTTCTAAAAGAAAAGGTATTCTGGGAGTAATACTGCTTGGGGGAATTTGGAGGAATCAATTTCAGTTTGGTGGTATGGGAATTACTCCCAGCTAAACTATAGAGATATGTTCTCTGTATAGGAGAGGTCAAGACTAAGGAGGTACAAACTGGAAGTCACATTGAGAATCTTCAATGGGAGGGGGTCATCTTTTTATTCAGTAAGCATCTATCACATGCCTAAACCAGGCACTGGGCTAGGAAGGAATAAAATCACAACTTGGTCAAAATTAAGTCAGTCTAGTTTGTATCTATCAAATCAAAAACTAGATACAGAAATGGAAAAATATTAACCATTAATCCCTGTCTCCTGCTTCTGTCTCCTTGACACTACAACTTTTGCTTTGATTTCCTTCTTTGACAATTTAGGTAAAAATTAGAATGGCTGATTAAAATGTACCATGTTGGAAAGGGCAAGAGGAATTAGAAGGTAATTTTCCTTTATTCCTTTAGAAATCTGAGATTAAATCAACTGCTGCTTCTTCTCACCTATAGAACACAAAGTGCTTATGGAGCTACAGAAAGTATTTGCTGTTTGGAATGATTGTTTCAGAGATTTGGTTATAACCAGCTTATATGTGACTAAATTAAATAACATGTGAAAGCTTATAGCAAAGTCAGGATAGTGGGTTTTTTTCTTTCCTGTTTTTTTTCTACCCACAAAAAAGAGATTACTAAGCAAATTAATAAGGAAAACAAAGTGCTCTTTTATTTAATAGCAGAGGCATTTAGCAGCAGGCCTCTATTTGCACAATGAAGTTGCTAATTATAAATGAGTCCCATGTAGTATTTAAGGAATTTACAAGGCTCTTAGAAGCCTTAGAGTTCTGTGCTCCTTCCACTTACAGCATTGTGGCTGCAATTCTCAAAGAGAAAGAAGAGTATTGCTTTATAAAAGTCCTATTAGTGAGACTGTTCATTTACTTAAACCAACACTCTTTCATTTGCCCCACTCCCCCTCTTTCATTTAAAACCCTAAAGTCAGGATGGGAAGTCAGGAGGGCATGGCATACAAGGCCTTTGTCATGTACACTGTGATCCAGCTATAGCAGACTTCTTGTCATCCCTCAAGCAAGCAGTGCCCTTGACCTGTGCTGCATCTTCAACTGGCGAGTTCCTGCTCATCTTCTGTGACACAGATCACAAGCCTCATTATCTTCTCTGAGCCACCTTTTCCAATACCTGTAGGTACTTTGCCCCTCACTTTACTGAATTCCAATCATAGTTTGCTCATATCTATTAGAACACTGATCACATTATATGGCACTCATGTGTTCCTACAGCCCTCTCCCCCACTGTACTGTAAACCTCTGGACAACAGGGACTGAAATGGACTCATCTTTTAACCCTCCCACCTATCCCTAAATGCCTAGCATAGTTTCTGGCCCAGTAGGTATTCAGTAAGTATTTGGCAAAGTTACTAGGATCAGGAAAGTAAATGGCAGTATGGTCTAAACGGAAAAAAAAAAAAGATCAAAATGGTGTAAAGAAAAGAAAAGAAAGATATTAGGATAAAGCAGTCAGTAAAAGACTGGGAGTAGAAAAACCCTGGAAAGAAACAAGTAGGAAGGAGTAAAGTAAAATACACATGCTGGGAAGAAAATAACATTGAGAAAGGGAACAATGTGAGGTGTGTGAAATTAAGGTAATACAAGTAGTTGTCACTTTTCATCAAACACTCTTGGGCATTTCTGAAGCTCCTCTATCTTCACTTTTCCTTAGAAACAAAAAGGGATGGAAAGAAGAAAAGGCCAGACTACAGAGGGAGGCAGCAAACACTGTAGACTATGCACTGTCACTGCGTTTGGCTTCCCCTTCATCAGCCTCTCTCTTCTGATCTAGATCTGAGCTCTGTTTTTTCTACATGAAGGTCCATGTGTACACAAATTATATAGTTAGGAACAAATGGGCACATATGTGCATGTTTGTTTCCCTTTTTTTTTTAATTCTAAAAAAAAATTACAAAAGGCAATGTCATAGCAAGACTCTGGCTCTTCCTGCCTTTGCTGTATCAGAGGGAAATATTTGCATAGCTCCCTGAGGAGGTCTTGGCCCCTGCCTACAGCCATGAGAGAGTAGAAAACTCTGGGGTGCTCCCTAGCTTGAACACATTTACAGTGCATGAAGGGTGAGATACTGTTGTAATGATGCATGTAAACATGCCATAGTATTTGTTGTGTCTTTAAGATGAAATGACTTTCAGACTCATATAGCTCTCTTCCTCACAGGGGATGTGCCACTTGATGGTTGAAGCCTTTTGGAGTTATTTCTCGGGTAACCAAAAAGTGCCTCGCACCTATAGAAAGCAGCACAGTGCAGCTCTGGATTAAAGTCAGGAGCCGAGGTGGCTAGTGTGGGCTCTGCTACTCAGTCTGAGGCTGAGTTTTATCATCTGTCAAATGGGAGTAATCTCACCTATCTACTTGTTAGGGTTACTGTGAGGATCAAATCCCATGATTATATAAGATCCTACATGTGACCAATATTTCACAGTTTTCCAGTGATTCTTAGCACCATTCTTTCATCTGATCCTCTCAACAACCCTGCCAAATATTTTGATTTTCATTTTACAGATGAAGAGACTAAAACTCAAAGATAAGTGACTTGGCCAAAGCCACATAACTAGTAAACCAGGATGATGCAAGTTTTCTGTTTTCAAATTCATCTTCAATTATCCTTAGATACAAACCTGGCTACTCAGTGCTATTGGCTTCCTAGCCCCTGTTTCTTAACTTCCCTCATGGTTCCTCCTCCCTAAAGCCTCTGAAGATGATCTGTGTAATGAATTAATTAGCTTTTGTTTTATCCCCCCTTCTCCCTACTTTTTCTGACTCCTAGAAGAAAACACCAGCAGCCCCAACAAAGAAAACCAGCACCACCTTCAACATCGTGGGAACCACCTATCCCATCAACCTGGCCAAGGACACTGAGTTCTCCACCATCTCTAAGGGCGCTGCTCCCAGTGCCTCCTCAACCCCAACAATTATTGCTTCACCCAAGACCACCTACGTGCAGGACATCCCAACTGAGACCAAGACCTACAACAGTGTCAGCAAGGTTGACAAAATTTCCCGCATCATCTTTCCTGTGCTCTTTGCCATTTTTAATCTAGTCTATTGGGCCACCTATGTCAACAGGGAGTCAGCTATCAAGGGCATGATCCGCAAACAATAGATAGTGGTGATGCAGCAACCAGAGCACTGTATACCCTAGGAAGCATCCAGGCACCCGAACCCCAGGGCTCCCCTTTCTGTGTTTCAGGACTCTTCTTTTTAACTCTCTACCAAGCTGTGACTCTCAATTCATATTTATGAGTCTCAATGAAAAAATAATAACAGAAAAATTACCTGCCCCTTTGACATTGCTGAGTATACCCTCATCAGAGCCAAACACTGCCATTTGTTCAGTTGCTCACCTTAGTCTGCCAGTCTCCCCCAGCTGAGGGCACTGCATGTATTTTATTGCACTCTGCCCACTGCAGAAAGAACAGGAGACTCTATTACCTGTAGTGGGAGCCTTGGCTATTTGAGTGGTCCAGACCAAAGAAGATTATTGACTGGTCCAGATCATATGATTCTAACTCCTGAGGGAGCCAGGCTATCCCATGTGGTCCTGGTCTGCCACCTCCCTTGCCTACACCACGGCCCACTAGGTATAAGTACTGATAGCAAAGGCAGGAGCCAGTGCTAACCTCTAAACATGGCTCCAGCCTTTTTATTGGCTTGGAGGTTAGTGGGGACAGTTGAGGCTTACCACTGTTAATGATAGATAGCCAAAACAGAATCAACTAGGCCAGCCTGGTCTAAAGATGGCTGATGCCCTGCCAGTTTCACCCCCTCAGGAAAATAGTACCCTCTTTGGTATATCTCTCCTTTGGGAAAGCTCTCTTAAGTTCTTTGACCCTCCCCCACACCTTTGTAGCCAGCTGGACACTACTTAGTTTGGACTCATTACTGCCTGCAAACTCTTCAGGAAAAGGATCAAGTATTTTTGTAATTTATACTAAAAACAGACAAACAGAAACAAAAAGATCTAGATCAAATGCCTATATAATATTTTTTTTAATTTGTTTTTTTCAACGTTTTTTATTTATTTTTGGACAGAGAGAGACAGAGCATGAACGGGGGAGGGGCAGAGAGAGAGGGAGACACAGAATCGGAAACAGGCTCCAGGCTCCGAGCCATCAGCCCAGACACGGACCGCGAGATCGTGACCTGGCTGAAGTCGGACGCTTAACCGACTGCGCCACCCAGGCGCCCCTATATAATATTTTTTTTAATTAGAGAGGAAAGTCACCTCCCTGCCAAGGCAACTAGTCAAATATTGGATGGGGTAAGAGATTTGGGCTGGGTGGTGGAAGCTTGAAGTCTGGCTCAGAAGAGAAAGCCACTGGCAGGTGAAAGTCAAATTCTTCCTTCCATGCCCTCCACACCCCAAATGCTAGCCCAGGCCTAAGAAATTTGCTCTCACCTTGTCAGCAAACTCTGGTTCTCTATTGATGCCAATTCTTAGAGGGGTGAATTGAAGTCTAGTTGGTTTTTGAGTCAAGTAAATTATTATTACCAGGTTGATAATATATTATTTAGGGCCATTTGATCTCATTTGTTCTTAATGTATTATAATTGTAAAATTTTTATAAGGTAGATACACTGAGTCTCAGATGTTTGAATGACTTGCCTAGGCTCCTTATATGTGTCTGTAATAGAGAACTATCATGAGTCCCTTTCCAAAGGCCAAAATGAAGACAAGACTGAGAAGCAAGGTACATTTGACCTCTGAATCAGCACAGTCTCAACAGTCCTACTGAGTCCTGAATGCAATTTAATTGGACACCAAAAAGATTTGTAGGAAGAAGTCACAGTGTATCACCCAAGGAAACCACTTCTAATAGTCACGGCTCAATGGAATGATATTGTTTAAGATGGTAGCCCCAGCCACTAGTCCAGAATATCCTAGAAGCCCAAAGCAAAGCCACAGATGGCACCAAAAGCAGACTGTCCCTTCTCACTCCCTAAACAAAGCTCCTAAGGGATCTATCATTAGCCACTGGTTGCCTTTGCACCCATCTTTCCCCCATCCCCTGCTTCCTTGCCATTGCTGGGATAATGCATGCCAGTCCCATTATTCCTGAGTGTGTCTATAGGCAAATTCATGACTAGAAGGGTATAGTGTTGTGGATATGTGGGGACGGCGGGGTGGGGGGGGGGTGTCGGGGTGGGGGGTGGGAGGTTAGGGCTGTTAATGATTGTCTTAAGGAGTTTAAAATGAAAGCCTGACCTTTGCCTTTCTGTAGAAATTGTGTGTCCAAATGCTTTGGTGCAATGTTTAGCGGCTGTTTATTAAACTTCTGAATTGTATTCAGACTGGAGAACATTTTTTGGTTACTCTTTGCCTACCATAGGCAGTACTTTGTTGTCTTTCACTACCACTCTCAAGTCACCCTTACTTTCCACTTCTTACCACCATTGAAATAAGCTGGAAAAAAAAAGGGTATCCTCTGAGCAAGAGACCTATTACAGTAATCAAAAATGGACCCCATGTGAAAACATAGCTTTGATTGACTCTGGGGTCTCATTACCCAATAAGACAGAGAAGGAAACACCTGCAATGCTTCCTCTGCCAAATTCACCCAATCCCAGGAAATAGCTAATTCTTATTGCAATTCTAAAGACTTTCTCTTTCCCGTTGGTTACAATTTTTCTTAGATGATAGTTCCCTTAGGTAATAGTTATTAGGCAGAGAGAGAGTGGGTGTCTGGTTGGTTGATGCATGTGTTGGGAAATAGATGAGGACCCTTATTTCTTACAGAGTTAGGAAAAATATGGGAAATAATCTCATGAGATCTTCTTGAGGAAATCACCTGGCTCCTAGATGATGGGAGAATTCTCTTTGGGAGAGCAGTTCAAATAATATAAAAGTTTTTATTGTCTGAAATAAAATCAGGGATTTGGCCAGTCTGACCCTCAGTGCATATTCCAGCCCTGTGGTCATCTGATGGATGCCCTGCTGCTGCAACAGTCTCACAATTCCTTCACCAGTTCAACCATATCCCCAGAACAACCAGATGGCCGTGTCTTTGGCAAAATTGCATACCAATATTTAAGGGTTGTTTCCTTGAGAACCCTCTGAAACCACTTTGCCTCTGAAATGCCTCTGCCCCTTGGGGCGCCTGGGTGGCTCAGTCGGTTAAGCGTCCGACTTTGGCTCAGGTCATGATCTCGCAGTCTGTGGGTTCAAGCCCTGCATTGGGCTCTGTGCTGACAGCTCAGAGCCTGGAGCCTGTTTCAGATTCTGTGTCTCCCTCTTTCTCTGACCCTCCCCTGCTCATGCTCTTTCTCTGTCTCAAAAATAAATAAATGTTAATTTTTTTAAAAGAAATGCCTCTGCCCCCCTCCAGTCTTAGGGAAAAGCTCAGTCTGTCCCCATCAGCACTTCTGTTGCTGAACTTCCTAGAGTTTGAAACCCTTATCCCAAATTGGGACCAGTATTTCTGGACTCAAATATTTTGTGATATTTAGAATATCAGTTCTAGATGCTGCTGTAAGAATGCCTAACACAAAATAGGCACTCAATAAGCATGAATAAATGAATGCTAATCTAGATGAGAGCTACATGAAGGAAGGATTATTTAGGGTGGTGTTGGAAAGGAAACTAAGCCATGATCAGTGGAGATTAATAGAAACAAAAGCAATGTGCAAACTTCTAAAACAACTCTAAGAGCATCCAGGTACTATTAAGTATGCTCTGTTTTAAATCATTTTAAATCTCTTTTCTACTTAAATAATTGTTTGCTTCTATGTGCTTTTAAATCTGGAGGATTCAATTAATGACCTATTAGTCCCTAGTGTTAAAGTACTGATGGAAGGAGAGCAAGGCATTCCTGGGCACTAGGAACCTCTGAAAATCTCAAGCATAGCTCACTGGCCCATCTAGGATGCATTTGTATTATGACACCCTTCAGAGGGCTTCCCAGTCTGAGCTTGGGTAGGAGACCCTCTGAAACTCTGAATCCTTCCAATAAGTCTAGCAGAACATGGAGTGAATATAAAGTGAAATGGAAAAGGAAGAACACAATTAGGGGAAATTCTGTCAAAGAAACCCTAGAATTGGAGGCAGGGATCTCTCTTCATTCAATTTCAACAGCTTTGAATTACACAGATTCTCTTCTGCCTAGAAATGTTAATCATGTGATCATCCACTAGAGTGAGGCTAAAGGTACCTGCCCTTATTGACTGGGCAGGCTTTCCTCTGAGGCCTCCTATCCTTTCCCATCAGAGAGAAATCTGGATCTGTTTTGCCTTGCTTCTGCCTTCTGGAGCTCCAACAATTTGATACCATGGGAAAATACTGAGAATGAACACCTGGATTTCAGCCAGGGTTTAATCTCATCACAGATGTTAAGTAATGATGTTGGGTAAGTCCCTCCCCTGAACTCAGACTTAGTTTCCCAATTAGTAAATAGAGAGCTGATCAGAGCCAAGACATTATAGTATGCTTTCCAGAAGCTGCCCTAGTAGTCCACTCTACCTCTGAGTGTCGCCACATCCTGGGACCCCCATACCAGCCCACCTAAGGAACACAACCCCTATCTTTGGTTGCCTGACATACAACTCACATGGATTAGCAGCTTCAAAAGAATTTGGTTAAATACCAAGACAGCAAGGTGGTTAAACCTGGGAATTCAAGGGACAAACTCATGTCTGGTAGTGACTTCCTCAAGCCCCACACCATATCCTTGGCCTGAGCTTGATGTGGCAGGGTCTTGTGTAATGGTGTAGGAGCTCAGCTCCTGTCCCATCATGAGAAAAGTTGGGTCCTACAGTGAGAATATTAAAGTGCTAGTGTCAGACAGGGGTCCCCCAGGTAAGCCAAGAGCACATAATGGGAACAAAACACCTCCCCCCTTTGTTTTTCCTCCAAAGGTTCAGCTTTGGGTAGAACAGAAACCATCCGAATGAACTCCCTAAACTTTTTGTGACCAAATCAACAGAAATCATGGGATCTTCACATGCCATCACTCCCTTCCCTTCTGTCACAGGCTAAAAGTTGGCGTCCCTTCTGTCTGAGACCAGTCCCTCCTTTGTTCTTCATCTCTGCTCCTCTCTTCTAAAATAATTCTACTTCTATTATCTGCTTTCAGTGAGCTACTCCTACTGAGTCACCACTACCCTGGTTACTAAAACCTAAAGGCATTTTTTTCATTTATCTTACTTGAACCTATCAGCAGTATTTGATACTGTTAACAATAACTTTATGTTTCGGTTTTTATGACACCATAGTTTCCTGATACCCCTACTTTTTCCCCCTGCTACCTTTCGGTTTGTCATGATTTTTCTGTTCAACTTCTCTCATCTCTTAAGTGCTGCGTTTCCCTAAGGTGTTTTTGTTCTTATCACTTTACACACTCCCCCTGAATGATCTCATCTGTCATCTGTCCTAGTAGCTTCAGTGACTGCATATTTCAATTATCTTTTGTTATGTAACAAACTACTCCCAAATTTAATAGCATAGAACAACAACTGTTTATTATTCCCCTGGGTCAGGAATGTGGACAGGGTTCATCACAGATGGCTTATCTCTGCTCCACAATGCCCAGGACCTCAGAAAGGAAGACTCAAATAAGCAGGGATGACTTAATTGACTGGAATATCTGGAGATGGAGAACCTACTTCCAAGCTCCATGTGGCAGGGGATTCTGTGGTGAGATATAGGCATATTAGTTGCCCAGCTCTAGTCCTGTCCATCAGAGAAAGTGTTGGGTTCTAAACTGAGAAGATGAGGGAGGTTCTGGGTGCTAAGCCAGGGGGTAGAGTCCTTAAATCATATGTCTGGCAGCTGGGCTGTGATGGTTGAAGGACAGCTTCAACTTAGATTATCGACTGGAGCATCTATACATGGCTTTTCATTATGGCTTCTCACAGCATGGAAGCTGGGTCCTGAAAAGGAGCATTTCCAAAAGGAGCCTCTTGGAAAACAAATGTTCTGAGAGATACTGTTGGAGGCTGCATGGCTTTTACTGTCCTAACCTGAGAAGTAGCTATATTTTGTTGGTTACAATAGAGTTACTAAGGCCAGCCCAGATTCAAGAGGAGGGACATAGACCTCACCTATTAATGGCAGGAGTGCCTAAGAATTTTCAGACATGTATAAAAACTGCCACACCTCCTATATTCTGATAATTGTCAAATCAACATCTCTAGTCTAGTTCTTTCATGTCAAATTTAATATATTCATAGCAAAACTCTTGACTCTCCAACCCATGCAATTCTTCCCTTGGTCATTCCTTTATCAATTAATAGAAGCAGCATTTGCCCAGATGCCCAAGGCAAAAACTTAGAAAGAATTCCTGATACCTCTCCCTCATATCCACACTCAACATATCTGACAATCTTGTACACTCAACCTCTAATTTAAATTTCATATCAGACCACATCCTCCTCACTTCCATTACTAGCACTCCAGTTCAAACCTTCATCATGATCTCACCTGGATCACTACAAAGCTAGCCTTTTAAACTGTAAACCAGATCTTGTTGCTTGCCTGTTTGATACCCTTCACTGGCATCTGTTGCACATAAAATAAAATCCAAAATATAACCCTGGCCTTAAAATCTTGCTTAGCCTCCTATTATCACAATGCCTGCCTCACTCAGAATGCACATCAAGTACTAATATGTCTCAGGGCCCTTTATGTAGGGTGTTTTCTCAGTCTAGAATGTTCCTTCCCTTTCTGCCTTGACCTGGCTAACTCCTATTTATCCCTCAGTTTGCACCTGAAAGGTCATGTCTCTCATACCTCATTCTCCATTGCAAAGCAGCTATGTGCTTGCTCTCACTCTATTCTATATTACTCTTACCATCCCACATTTACTATTGAAATCTCCCACTAGACGAAGCCCTATAAGGAGGAACTACCCTGTACATCACTGTGTAGAACTAAAAACACAGTCCAAACTCCAATACTTACTGGACAAAATAACTTCTGAGCTGGGCTTTAAAGGATGATTCAGAATTTGCCAGGAAAAGAAGAGGAGGGCATTCAAGACAGATGCACAAAGGCCCAGAAGTGCAAGAGAATACAATGAGGTATACAGTCAAATTTATTTCTCCTGTCTGCATTCTACCCATTAGGATGGATGGTGAGTATAGAGGTTCTTGACCTAAAAGATGATGTGGGGGCATAACCAATCGTCTACCTGAGAACCTGGCTACATGCCATCATCATGCTGACCTATGATCTCAGAAAGTTGGCTTCTATAAACCCTGAAAGATGACAGCAGTACATGTGAGTTGCTTTGGGGAAAGCCACTTGATGGTCCTTAGAGTTGATGGCTCCATTCCAGGCCAACTTCCTACATACCCAGGATCTTAGAATTTTCCATCCGTACCGCCACTTTCCAGCATTGCTACACAGCAAGCACATTTACTCACACTGTTCCAAAGTCTACAGACCTTTTCTCAGATCATTAAAGTTTCAAAGGAAATAAACAGAAGTCCATGAAGGATAATGATAACACTGCTAGATCCCATTGCAGGCCAGTAAGTTTTATCATAGTCTCAGCACAACTCCGAAAGCTTCACTAAGTTGGGGGCTTAGGACTCTGCAGTCCAGCAGATGCAGTTTTGTGCCTACTGATGTCACGTTGAGCAAGGGCTCTAGGATCTTTATATACTTCATGCTGGGCCCCCTTCCTGAAATACAGATCTACCCTGTAATAAATGCCAGTCTCCTCCCTGCCTCTTCATGGGAGAATAATTAGGAAAGCTTAATAAATGTTTATAGGCAAAGTAGAAAGCTAGTGAGCTGCTAGTAGAACTAGTATCAGCCAGTGGAACCCAAGGTCTTATTAGCCACCAAATTCCCTCTGTGTTGATGTGAGGAATAGCTAATACTAACTCTGAAATGGTCTAATCTCCTCAAGCCACATTCATGCTGTGCTGGTTTCCTATTATGAACTACAGCCAACTTTTCCAGGGTTCTATGGCACTAGCAGTCCTGTCCCAGGTTAAGGTCTTTGGGAGATAGCACCCAAGGTTGATGCTCAAGTTAATGGTGTCTCAGCTGGGAATTAGTTCTATGCACTTTGTCTTTGAGTCACAGCCATACTACTATCCACTTGAAAGATGATGACAGATGAAGCCTAGTCTGAACTTTGGGCCGATGGCTACTTCGTCTTGTAAGTGTGGCCATGTGAGAAGCTTTAATTCAGATTGGTCCCTGTCCAAACCCATGAAAAGAATGAGATATCAACATGGTCATCAGTAAAGCTGATGGTTGTTAGAACAAGTTTGCAAAGCAACACCAGAGGCCCTTTAGACCCCACTAAAAAGGAGAATTACAATCCAATAACCCTGATGAACATGAATGCAAAAATTATCAACAAGATACTAGCAAATTGAATTCAGCGGTACATTAAAAGAATCATTCACCATGATCAAGTGAGATTTATTCCAGGGATGCAGGGCTGATTCAATATTCCCAAATCAATCAATGTGACATATCACACTAACAACAGAAAGGGTAAGAACCATATGATCCTTTAAGTAGATGCATAAAAAGAATATGACAAAATGCAGCAAACTTTTTGATTAAAAAAAAAAAACCTCAAGGATATAGGGATAGAAAGAACATTACCTCAACATCATAAAGGCCATGTATGAAAGACCCACAGCTAATATCATCTTCAATGGGAATATACTGAGAGCTTTCCCCCTAAGGTCAGGAACAGGACAGGAATGTTGACTATCACCACCCCTGTTGTTCAACTTAGTACTGGAAGTCCTAGTCTCAGCAATCAGAAACAAAAGAAATAAAAGGCATACAAATTGGTAAGGAAGAAATAAAACTTTAACTTTTCACAGATAACATGATACTCTACATGAAAAAAAAAATGAAAGCACTAAAAAAACTGCTAGAATTGATACATGAATTCAGCAAAGTTGCAGGATATAAAATCAACATAGGAAATCAGTTTCATTTCTATACACCAATAATGAAGCAGCAGAAAGAGCAATCAAGGAATCAATCCCCAAAACCATAAGATAACTAGGAATAATGCTAGTTATTCTAGGAATAACTAGAAATGGAAAAACATTTCATACTCATGGATTAGAAGAACAAATATTATTAAAATGTCTATATTACCCAAAGCAGTCTACACATTCAATGCAATCTCTATCAAAATCACACCAGCATTCTTCACAGAGCTAGAACAAACAATTCTAAAATGTGTGTGGAACCAGAAAAGATCCCAAATAGCCAAAGAAATGTTGAAAAGAAAACCAAAGCTGAAAGCATAACAATTCTGGACTTCAAGCTGTATTACAAAGCTGTAATCATTAAGACAGTATGATAGTGGCACAACAACAGATCAATGGATCAATGGAACAGAATAGATAACCCAGAAATGTACCCAAAGGTATATGGCCAACTAATCTTCAACAAAGTAGGAAAGAGAATTGAATGGAAAAAAAGACAATGTCTTCAGAAAATGGTGGGTGGGAAAACTGGACTGTGACATGCAGAAGAATGAAACTGGACCACTTTTTTACACCATACATAAAAGTAAATTCAAAGTGGATGAAATACCTAAATGTGAGACAGAAAACCATAAAAATCCTAGAGGAGAAAACAGGCAGCAACCTCTTTGACCTCATCCACAGCAGTTTCTTACTAGACACGTCTCCAGAGGCAAGGGAAATAAAAGCAAAAATGGACTATTGGAACCTCATCAAGACAAAAATCTGCACAGCGAAGGAAACAATCAACAAAACTAAAAGGCAACTGATGGAATGGGAGAAGATATTTGCAAATGACATATCAGATAAAGGGTTAGTATCCAAAATCTATAAAGAACTTATAAAACTCAACACCCAAAAAACAATTAATCCAGTGAAGAAATGGGCAAAAGACATGAATAGACACTTTTCCAAAGAAGACATCCATATGGCTAACAGACACATGAAAAGATGCTCAACATCACTCATCATCAGTAAAATACAAATCAAAACCACAATGAAATATCACCTCACACCTGTCAGAATGGCTAAAATTAAGAATGCAGGAGACAACAGATGTTGGCAAGGATGTGGAGAAAGGAGAACCCCTTTACAGTGTTGGTGGCCATGCAAACTGGTGCAGCAACTCTGGAAAACAGTAGAGAGGTTCCTCAAAAAATTAAGCCATAAGAGACTCTTAAAGACAGAAAAAACTGAGGGTTGCTGGAGGGGAGGGGAGTGGGGGGATGGGCTAAATGGATGATGGGCATTAAGGAGGGCACTTGTTGGGATGAGCACTGGTGTCATATGTAAGTGATGAATCACTTTGTTCTACTCCTGAAACCAACACTACACTGTATGTTAACTAACTTGAATTTAAATAAATAAATTAAAAAAAAATTAATGTTTATTTATTTGAGAGAGAGAGACAGACAGACAGAGTGCAAGCCAGGAGGAGCAGAGAGGGAGACACAGAATGTGAAGCAGGCTCCAGGCTCTGAACTGTCAGCACAAAGCCCAACATGGGGCTCAAACTCGCAAACCATGAGATCATGACCTGAGCTGAAGTCAGATGCTTAACTGACTGAGCCACACCAGTGCCCCTAAATAAATATTTTTTTTTAAAAAAAGTATCCATTGTTAATCTGAAACTCAAATTTAACTGGGTTTCCTGTATTTTATCTGGAAAACTTACCTATTTTCACATGTACTCTGAATTTCATAGTTGAAATTCTTTTCTCTTGTGATATTTAGTGTCTGCCCTACTGAAATAATAAATTAAACAAAACATCTCAATAAAAAAAAAAAAGGTAAATGAGTATGGCTGGGATTGAGCCCAGAGGACACTGCACCACTCCTGGAGAGAAGGCAGGCAAATTACCTGGGGGTAAAACAGCTTAGAAACAGTGATCTGAAGAGTTCCTGAGGCACACAGTTGAGAGATTATTTGTTCTTCTATGGAATCTCTCAGGGAACCTTCTAGAAACAAAGAGCAGGCCTGAACCATTTCCCTCCCTTACTCCTCAGAGTAAACACAGAGCCATCTGCAGGAAGCAGGGCAGCACCAACACTGGTTGCCTAAATTGCATTCACCAAGCCACACATTCCTGCACTCTAGTGGGACTGCCTTTTTCACTCATACTTGCCTCAGTCCCAGCGTGATGGGGACATTCCCCAGAAGACCAGCACAAACCCCTGTCCACACCACCTCTTCCAAGCAGAGAGTTCTTCAGGGACTTATTTCTGGTGGTGGTAGTAACAGGTCTCATTTCTAATGCAGACCTGAACACACCTAGTTAAAAGTTACCACATTCAGGCAAGGTACCAAACACTGCCTATATCAGGCAAGGAGAGCCTTTGCAGATGACTGGACTGAAGGATAGAGTAGCCAAACATAGCAGCAGAGCACATGCAACACACACTGGACTATACCCTGAAGTGACAGGCCCTGGGAACTACATGACCTCTTTTTACAAGGCCTTTTACTTTCAGCAGCAGGAAAACATAACTGGCTTTCCTAACACAAAGAAGAGGGCAAAGATTTAAACAAAATGTAGAGACAGAGGAATTGATCCCAATGAAAGAACAAAATAATATCATGGCCAGAGATCTAAGTGAAACAGATATAAGTAACATGCTTGATGGGGAATTTAAAGCAACAATCATAAAGATACAAACTGGGCCTGAGAACAGAATAGAAGACATAAGTGAGATGATTACCATAGAAATAAGAGAATTAAAAACAAACAGAAATGAAGAGTAAAATAAACAAGATTAGAAATAGGCTTGATGCAATGAACAGCAGACTGGAAGAAGCATGGGAATGAATTAGTGACCTAGAAGACAAAGTAATGGAAAGGAATGAAGGTAAACAAAAGAGAGAAAGAAGAATTATGGAAAATGAGAATAGATGTGAGGAACTCTGTGACTCCATCAAATATAATAACATTAGTATTATAGGAGCCCCAGAAGAAGAAGACAGAGAGATGAGGGCAGAAAACTTATTTGAGGAAATAATAGCTGAAAAATTCTCTAACCTGAGGAAGGAAACAGACATCTAATCAAAGAGGCACGGAGAACTCCCATCAAACTCAACAAAAACAGGCCAACACCAAGACATATTGTAATTAAATTTGCAAAATATAGTGATAAAGAAAAAATCTTAAATGCAGCTAGACAAAAGTAGTCCTTAACTTACAAGGCAAAAACCACAAACCTAGCAGGAGATTTCTCAACAAAAATTTGGCAAGCTAGAGGAGATGGCATGATATATTCAGAGTGCTGAATGGGAAAAGTCTGCATGGAAGAAAAATCTATCCAGCAAGCCTGTGATTCAGAAGAGAAGGAGAGATAAAGATGCTCTCAGACAAACAAAAACTTTAGTAGTTCATGACCACTAAACCAGCCCTGCAAGAAATAATAACGGGGAGTCTTTGAGTAGTAAGGAGAGATCAAAAGTGACAAAGACAAGAAAGGATCAGAGAAAATCTCGACAAACAACAACAACAACAATGTAATTAATTCATACTGATAAATACATATCCATCAATAATTACTCTAAATGTAAATGGACTAAACATTCTAATCAAAAGACATAGGGTATCAAAATGGATGGAAAAAAAACAATGTAGTCTTTATTTGTATTACCCTAATGAACAGTGATGTTGAGCATCTTTCTATGTGTCTGTTGGCTATCTGTATATCTTCTTTGTCTATTCATGACTTCTGCCCATTTTCTAACTATTTGCTTTTGGGGTTTTTAATTTTATAAGTTCTTTATATATTTTGGAGACTAACCCTTTATCAAATATTAAATTTGCAAATAAATCTCCCCTTCCAAAGGTGCCTATTAGTTTCATGGATTGTTTCCTTCACTGTGCAGAGGCTGTTTATCTTGATTAAGTCCCAATAGTTTATTTTTACTTTTCTTTCCCTTGCCTCATGAGATATATCTAGAATGAAATTGCTATGTCTGATGTCAAAGAGGTTACTGCCTGTGTTCTCCTCTAGGATTTCAATGGTTTCTGGCCTCAGATTTAGGCGTTTCATCCATTTTGAATTTATTTTTGTTTATAGTGTAAGAATGGTTCAGTTTCATTCTTTTGCATGTTGCTGTCCAGTTTTCCTACCACCATTTTTTAAGAGACTGTCTTTTTCCATTGGATATTCTTTCCTGGTTTGTCAAAGATTAATTGACCATATAGTTATGGGTATATTTCTGAGTTTTCTATTCTGTTCCACTGATGTATGTGTCTATTTTTGTGACAGTACCATATTGTTTTGATCACTACAGCTTTGTAATGTAATTTGAAGTCCGGAATTGAGATGCCTCTGGCTTTGGTTTTATTTTTCAAGGTTGCTTTCTCTGTTTGTGGTCTTCTGTGGTTCCATACAGTTTTTAAGATTTTTTGTTCTAGCTCTGGGGAAAATGCTGTTGGTCGTTTGATAAAGATGGCATAAAATGTGTATATTGCTTTGGGTATTATAGATATTTTAACAATATTCTTCCAATCTGTGAGCATAGAATTTCCATTTCTTTGTGTCATTGCCAATTTCTTTCATCACTGGTTTGGAGTTTCAGAGTACAGGTTTTTCCACGTCTCTAGTTAGGTTTATTCCTAGGTATCTTATGATATGTGTATATACATACATACATACACACCATATATATAAATGATGTATATAATGAAATATATATAATGAAATATGAATATATATATAATGAAATATGACTCAATCATAAAAATGAAATCTGCCATTTGCAATGACATGGATGGAGCTAGAGTATTATGCTAAGTGAATTGAGTCTAGTCATAGAAAGAGAAATACTGAATGATTTCACTCATATGTGGAATTTAAGAAAAAAATGAGAAGAAAACAGAGAGAGAGAGGCAAACCAAGAAACAGACACTTAACTATAAGGAACAAACTGATGTTTACTAGAGGGGAGGTACGTTGTGGAATGACTGAAATAGGTGATGGGAATTATGAAGTACAGTTGCTGTGAGGAGTTCTGGGAGTTGTATGTAGGTGTTGAATCACTAAATTGTACACCTGAAATTAATAATATACTCTACGTTAACTATCTAGAATTTAAATACAAAATTAAAAAAAGACCCATCTACATGCTGCCTACAAGTGACTCATTTTACACCTGAAAGCACCTGAAGATTGAAAGAGAGGGGATGGATTATACTTTTGGGGGAAGATGGTGGCATAGGAGGACGCTGGGCTCACCACTTCTTGCTGATCACTTAGATTCCACCCACATCTGCCTAAATAACCCAGAAAAACGCCAGAAGACTAGCAGAAAGGACTCTCCAGAGACAAGTGTAGACAAGAAGCCCACAGAAGAGGGTAAGAAGGGTGAAGAGCTGGTGTGGGCTACACGGACTGGTGGGAGGGAGCCAGGACAGTGGGGGGGCAACCCGCCCAGCAAGGCAGAGCCCCCGAGTCTGGCTTGCAAAAATGGAGGGGCCAGACTCCTTGAGTTCTGACAGCCAGCGGGACTTAACATCGGGAATGCTAAAAGTCAACATTCCATGCTCGGAGAGCAGAGGGGGAGAGGACACCGGGAGGGAGAGGTGTTGAGCCCTGGAAGACAGAGCTCAGCTCAGTGGGTAAAAGGCACTGGCCAGTGACATTTCCCTCTCCCATCCCCCAGCCAAAATCCCAAAGAAAACCAGTTCCCATCACCGAACTTGCTTGCACCACACAAACACCCAACACTGTGCTTCTGTGGATACATCCCTCCAATGGGTGTGCCTCCCTCCCGGTGCTGCAGGGCCCCTCCTGCAGGGGACCACCTACAGCTAAGTGAACTAAGCCTGCCCTCCAGCCCCTGTGCACCTTGCAGATCCACCCTGGCTAATATGCCAGATCCCATCAAAGCAGCACCACAAGCCTGGCAGTGTGCAAACAGCCCAGACAGGGGACACTCCATTCCACAGTGAGTCCTGGCCCTGGGAGAGGGGAAGATAAGGTACACACCAGTCTGACTGTGGCCCCAGCGGGGGGCTGGGGACAGAAATCAGGTCTTACTGTGGCCCGCCCACCAAAACAAGTTACCCCAGACAGCACAGGGGAAGTGCCCTGTAGTTCTGCCCCACCCCAAGGACAATCCAAAATGATGAAACAGAAGAATCCTCCTCAAAAGGAACTCCAGGAAGTAGAGACAGCTAATGAATTGATCAAAAATGATTTAAGCAATATAACAGAACACAATGAATTTAAAATAATAGTCATAAAATTAATTGCTGGGCTTGAAAAAAGTATAGAGGACAGCAGAGAATCGATTGCTGCAGATATCAAGGGACTAAGAAATAGTCACGAGGAGCTAAAAAATGCTATTAATGAAGTGCAAAAAAAAAAAAAATGGAGGTGACCACAGCTCAGATTGAAGAGGCAGAGGAGAGAATAGGTGAAGTAGAAGATAAACTTATGGAAAAAGAGGAAGCTGAGAAAAAGAGAGATAAAAAAAAATCCAGGAGCCAGGACTGGCAGAAGATGGTGGTGTAGGAGGATGCCGGGCTCACTGCGCGTCCTGCTGATCACTTAGATTCCACCTACACATGCCTAAATGACCCAGAAAACCACCAGAAGACTAGCAGAACTGAGTCTCCAGGGCCAAGGCAGATGAGAGGCCCACAGAAGAGGGTAGGAAGGGCGGAGAGGCAGTGCGCACTGCACAGACTGGCGGGAGGGAGCCGGGGCAGAGGGGCAGCCTGCCCGCCAAGCAGAGCCCCCAAGTCTGGCTGGCAAAAGTGGAGGGGCCAGATGGAGTGTGTTCTGACAGCAAGCGGGACTTAGCATCTGGGAGGTCATAAGTTAACAGCTCTGCTCAGAAAGCAGGAAGGCTGGAGGACAAAGGGAGGGAGAGTTGCTGAGACCCAGGACTACAGAGCTCAGTTTGGTGGGGAACAAAGGTGCTCGCCAGCGCCATCTACCCCGCCCATCCCCCAGCCAAAATCCCAAAGGGAACCAGTTCCTGCCAGGGAACTTGCTCGCTCCGCGCAAAAACCCAACTCTGTGCTTCTGCGGAGCCAAACCTCCAGCAGCAGATCTGACTCCCTCCCGCTGCCACAGGGCCCCTCCTGAAGTGGATCACCTAAGGAGAAGTGAGCTAAGCCTGCCCCTCCTGCCCCCGTGCACCTTGCCTACCCACCCCAGCTAATACGCCAGATCCCCAGCACCACAAGCCTGGCAGTGTGCAAGTAGCCCAGATGGACCACGCCAACCCACAGGGAATCCCGCCCCTAGGAGAGGGGAAGAGAAGGCACACACCAGTCTGACTGTGGCCCCAGCGGTGGGCTGGGGGCAGACATCAGGTCGCACTGCGGCCCCGCCCACCAACTCCAGTTATACACCACAGCACAGGGGAAGGGCCCTGCAGGCCCCCACCACTCCAGGAACTATCTAAAATGACCAAACGGAATAATTCCCCTCAGAAGAATCTCCAGGAAATAACAAGAGCCAATGAACTGATCAAAAAGGATTTAAATAATATAACAGAAAGTGAATTTAGAATAATAGTCATAAAATTAATTGCTGGGCTTGAAAACAGTCTAGAGGACAGCAGAGAATCTCTTGCTACAGAGATCAAGGGACTAAGGAACAGTCACGAGGAGCTGAAAAACGCTTTAAACAAAATGCAAAACAAAATGGAAACGACGACAGCTCGGATTGAAGAGGCAGAGGAGAGAATAGGTGAACTAGAAGATAAAGTTATGGAAAAAGAGGAAGCTGAGAGAAAGAGAAATAAAAAATCCAGGAGTATGAGGGGAAAATTAGAGAACTAAGTGATACACTAAAAAGAAATAATATACGCATAATTGGTATCCCAGTGGAGGAAGAGAGAGGGAAAGGTGCTGAAGGGGTACTTGAAGAAATAATAGCTGAGAACTTCCCTGAACTGGGGAAGGAAAAAGGCATTGAAATCCAAGAGGCACAGAGAACTCCCTTCAGACATAACTTGAATCGATCTTCTGCATGACATACCAGAGTGAAACTGGCAAAATACAAGGATAAAGAGAAAATTCTGAAAGCAGCAAGGGATAAACGTGCCCTCACATATAAAGGGAGACCTATAAGATTCGTGACTGATCTCTCTTTTGAAACTTGGCAGGCCAGAAAGGATTGGCACGATATCTTCAGTGTGCTAAACAGAAAATATATGCAGCCGAGAATCCTTTATCCAGCAAGTCTGTCATTTAGAATAGAAGGAGAGATAAAGGTCTTCCCAAACAAACAAAAACTGAAGGTACCAGCCCTACAAGAGATCCTAAGGGGGATCCTGTGAGACAAAGTACCAGAGACATCACTACAAGCATAAAACATACAGACATCACAATGACTCTAAACCCGTATCTTTCTATAATAACACTGAATGTAAATGGATTAAATGCACCAACCAAAAGACATAGGGTATCAGAATGGATAAAAAAAAAAAAAAACAAGACCCATCTATTTGCTGTCTACAAGAGACTCATTTTAGACCTGAGGACACCTTTAGATTGAGAGTGAGGGGATGGAGAACTATTCATCATGCTCCTGGAAGCCAAAAGAAAGCTGGAGTAGCCATACTTATATCAGACAAACTAGACTTTAAATTAAAGGCTGTAACAAGAGATGAAGAAGGGCATTATATAATAATTACAGGGTCTATCCATCAGGAAGAGCTAACAATTATAAATGCCTATGTGCCGAATACCGGAGCCCCCAAATATATAAAACAATTACTCATAAACATAAGCAACCTTATTGATAAGAATGTGGTAATTGCAGGGGACTTTAACACTCCACTTACAGAAATGGATAGAGCATCTAGACACATGGTCAATAAAGAAACAAGGGCCCTGAATGATACATTGGATCAGATGGACTTGACAGATATATTTAGAACTCTGCATCCCAAAGCAACAGAATATACTTTCTTCTCGAGTGCACATGGAACATTCTCCAAGATAGATCACATACTGGGTCACAAAACAGCCCTTCATAAGTTCACAAGAATTGAAATTATACCATGCATACTTTCAGACCACAATGCTATGAAGCTTGAAATCAACCACAGGAAAAAGTCTGGAAAACCTCCAAAAGCATGGAGGTTAAAGAACACCCTGATAAAGAATGAGTGGGTCAAGCACGCAATTAGAGAAGAAATTAAAAAATATATGGAAACAAACGAAAATGAAAATACAACAATCCAAACACTTTGGGACGCAGCGAAGGCAGTCCTGAGAGGAAAATACATTGCAATCCAGGCCTATCTCAAGAAGCAAGAAAAATCCCAAATACAAAATCTAACAGCACACCTAAAGGAAATAGAAGCAGAACAGCAAAGGCAGCCTAAACCCAGCAGAAGAAGAGAAATAATAAAGATCAGAGCAGAAATAAACAGTATAGAATCTAAAAAAACTGTAGAGCAGATCAACGAAACCAAGAGTTGGTTTTTTGAAAAAATAAACAAAATTGACAAACCTCTAGCCAGGCTTCTCAAAAAGAAAAGGGAGAGGACCCAAATAGATAAAATCATGAATGAAAATGGGATTATTACAACCAATCCCTCAGAGATACAAAGAATTTGCAGGGAATACTATGAAAAATTATATGCCAACAAATTGGACAACCTGGAAGAAATGGACAAATTCCTAAACACCCACACTCTTCCAAAACTCAATCAGGAGGAAATAGAAAGCTTGAACAGACCCATAACCAGTGAAGAAATTGAATTGGTTATCAAAAATCTCCCAACAAATAAGAGTCCAGGACCAGATGGCTTCCCAGGGGAGTTCTACAAGACGTTTAAAGCAGAGATAATACCTATCCTTCTCAAGCTATTCCAAGAAATAGAAAGGGAAGGAAAACTTCCAGACTCATTCTATGAAGCCAGTATTACTTTGATTCCTAAACCAGACAGAGACCCAGTAAAAAAAGAGAACTACAGGGGCGCCTGGGTGGCTCAGTCAGTTAAGTGGCTGACTTCGGCTCAGGTCATGATCTCATGGTCCGTGAGTTCGAGCCCCGCGTCGGGCTCTGTGCTGACGGCTCGGAGCCTGGAGCCTGTTTCGGATTCTGTGTCTCCCTCTCTCTGACCCTCCCCCGTTCATGCTGTGTCTCTCTCTGTCTCAAAAATAAATAAACGTTAAAAAATTAAAAAAAAAAAAAAGAGAGAACTACAGGCCAATATCCCTGATGAATATGGATGCAAAAATTCTCAATAAGATACTAGCAAATAGAATTCAACAGCATATAAAAAGAATTATTCACCATGATCAAGTGGGATTCATTCCTGGGATGCAGGGCTGGTTCAACATTCGCAAATCAATCAACATGATACATCACATTAATAAAAAAAAAGAGAAGAACCATATGATCCTGTCAATCGATGCAGAAAAGGCCTTTGACAAAATCCAGCACCCTTTCTTAATAAAAAACCCTTGAGAAAGTCGGGATAGAAGGAACATACTTAAACATCATAAAAGCCATTTATGAAAAGCCCACAACTAACATCATGCTCAATGGGGAAAAACTGAGAGCTTTTTCCCTGAGATCAGGAACACGACAGGGATGCCCACTCTCACCGCTGTTGTTTAATATAGTGTTGGAAGTTCTAGCATCAGCAATCAGACAACAAAAGGAAATCAAAGGCATCAAAATTGGCAAAGATGAATCAAGCTTTCGCTTTTTGCAGATGACATGATATTATACATGGAAAATCCGATAGACTCCACCAAAAGTCTGCTAGAACTGATACATGAATTCAGCAAAGTTGCAGGATACAAAATCAATGTACAGAAATCAGTTGCATTCTTATACACTAACAATGAAGCAACAGAAAGACAAATAAAGAAACTGATCCCATTCACAATTGCACCAAGAAGCATAAAATACCTAGGAATAAATCTAACCAAAGATGTAAAAGATCTGTATGCTGAAAACTATAGAAAGCTTATGAAGGTAATTGAAGAAGATATAAAGAAATGGAAAGACATTCCCTGCTCATGGATTGGAAGAATAAATATTGTCAAAATGTCAATACTACCCAAAGCTATCTACACATTCAATGCAATCCCAATCAAAATTGCACCAGCATTCTTCTCGAAACTAGAACAAGCCATCCCAAAATTCATATGGAACCACAAAAGGCCCCGAATAGCCAAAGTAATTCTGAAGAAGAAGGCCAAAGCAGGAGGCATCACAATCCCAGACTTAAGCCTCTACTACAAAGCTGTCATCATCAAGACAGCATGGTATTGGCACAAAAACAGACACATAGACCAATGGAATAGAATAGAAACCCCAGAACTAGACCCACAAACGTATGGCCAACTAATCTTTGACAAAGCAGGAAAGAACATCCAATGGAAAAAAGACAGTCTCTTTAACAAATGGTGCTGGGAGAACTGGACAGCAACATGCAGAAGGTTGAAACTAGACCACTTTCTCACACCATTCACAAAAATAAACTCAAAATGAATAAAGGACCTGAATGTGAGACAGGAAACCATCAAAACCCTAGAGGAGAAAGCAGGAAAAGACCTCTCTGACCTCAGCCGTAGCAATCTCTTACTCGACACATCCCCAAAGGCAAGGGAATTGAAAGCAAAAATGAATTACTGGGACCTTATGAAGATAAAAAGCTTCTGCACAGCAAAGGAAACAACCAACAAAACTAAAAGGCAACCAACGGAATGGGAAAAGATATTTGCAAATGACATATCAGAAAAAGGACTAGTATCCAAAATCTATAAAGAGCTCACCAAACTCCACACCCGAAAAACAAATAACCCAGTGAAGAAATGGGCAGAAAACATGAATAGACACTTCTCTAAAGAAGACATCTGGATGGCCAACAGGCACATGAAAAGATGTTCAACGTCGCTCCTTATCAGGGAAATACAAATCCAAACCACACTCAGATATCACCTCACGCCAGTCAGAGTGGCCAAAATGAACAAATCAGGAGACTATAGATGCTGGAGAGAATGTGGAGAAACGGGAACCCTCTTGCACTGTTGGTGGGAATGCAAATTGGTGCAGCTGCTCTGGAAAGCAGTGTGGAGGTTCCTCAGAAAATTAAAAATAGACCTACCCTATGACCCAGCAATAGCACTGCTAGGAATTTACCCAAGGGATACAGGAGTACTGATGCATAGGGGCACTTGGACCCCAATGTTTATAGCAGCACTCTCAACAATAGCCAAATTATGGAAAGAGCCTAAATGTCCATCAACTGATGAATGGATAAAGAAATTGTGGTTTATATACACAATGGAATACTACGTGGCAATGAGAAATAATGAAATATGGCCTTTTGTAGCAACGTGGATGGAACTGGAGAGTGTGATGTTAAGTGAAATAAGCCATACAGAGAAAGACAGATACCATATGGTTTCACTCTTATGTGGATCCTGAGAAACTTAACAGAAACCCATGGGG